>NC_091304.1:39081396-39261396 GCF_038502225.1 Cherax quadricarinatus | reverse complement strand
GCACCCAGCAGGGGATGAGATGAAAATCTGAAAACCCCCTGCCTGAAGGCGGGCTGCCCTAGACCAAAACGTCTAGCGCTAGCTGGGTGCCTAGGTACTGAACCAGTGTGGTACGGTGAGTAAAGCACTTCATACCTTGTACTAAGGTTCGTAGGTTCGAGTCTCCTTCGACTTATTAATGTTTGTGAACACACACACACACACACACACACACACACACACACACACACACACACACACACACACACACACACACACAGCATATGGGTACCTGGCAAACCTGAGAATAGCGTTCCGATACCATAGTAATGAATCGTTCAAGACACTGTACACTGTGTACATCAGGCCCATACTGGAGTATGCAGCACCAGTTTGGAACCCACACCTGGTCTAGCACGTCAAGAAATTAGAGAAAGTGCGAAGGTTTGCAACAAGGCTACTTCCAGAGCTCAGGGGTATGTCCTACGAAGAAAGGTTGAGGGAAATCAGACTGACGACATTGGAGGACAGGAGGGTCAGGGGAGACATGATAACGACATACAAAATACTGCGTGGAATAGATAAGGTGGACAGACAGGTTGTTCCAGAAAGGGGACACTGAAACAAGGGGTCACAATTTTAAGTTGAAGACTCAAACGAGTCAGAGGGATGTTAGGAAGTATTTCTTCAGTCATAGGGTCGTCAGGAAGTGGAATAGCCTAGCAAATGTAGTGGAGGCAGGAACCATACATAGCTTTAAGACGAGGTATGACAAAGCTCAGGAAGCAGAGAGAGGACCTAGTAGCGATCAGTGAAGAGGTGGGGTCAGGAGCTGAGTCTCGACCCCTGCAACCACAATTAGGTGAGTACACCCCCCCCCCACACACACACACACACCCACACACACACACACACACATCCACACACACACACACACACACACACACACACACACACACACACACACACACACACACACACACACACACACATACACACAAAACAGCCTGAAATTCTTCGTGTCATGGATTCAACAAGATGTTGGAAACATTCTTTAGAGATCCTGGTCCATGTTGACATGACAGCATCACGCAGTTGTTGCACATTTGTCAGCCGTACATTCGTGCAGTGAATCACTCTGTCCGCTATGGCAAATTCCTGACCCTACCATCTATATGTCGCAACAGAAATCGCAAAAGGTCAGACAAGGAGACGTTTTCCGGTCTTCAACTGTTAAGTTCTATTGAGCCTGTGGCCATTGTAGCCTCAGTCTCCTTTTCTTAGCTCACAGGAGTCGAACCCTGTTGCTGTAGCCCACCGACCTCAAGGTTCCTGTTTATTTTTTTTTTTTTTTTTTTGTATTTAGAAATGCTCCTGTGTACCTTCGTTGTAACACAGAGTTGAGTTACTGTCAACATTCTCTCAGGCACCAACAATCAAAGTTACTTGTATCACATATCTACCTCATACTCATGTCTGATCTGAACAATAAATGAAATTTTTGACCACATCGGCATGCTTTGAGGAACTGAAGTGCTGCGATTTGACTGGATGACTAGATATTTGCATTAACGAGCAGGTGTACAAGTGTCCCTAATAAACTGGCCACTTCATCATCCATACTGACACAGGATTCAGTTTCCTGTGGCAAGTCATGTATGACTATATATATTAAACAGGTCACGTATGGCGCTCCTGGGGGAGCACGATACGTCACCTGTGTCCACTCCGACACAACCTACCCTCTGACTTTACTTTCCCTGCTGCCCTGCTTTGTATAACAACCTCCAGTATTTTACCTCCCCTGCTGCCCCTGCTTTGTATAACAACCTCCAGTATTGTACCTCCCCTGCTGCCCCTGCTTTGTATAACAACCTCCAGTATTGTACCTCCCCTGCTGCCCCTGCTTTGTATAACAACCTCCAGTATTGTACCTTCCCTGCTGCCCTGCTTTGTAAAACTTTTTATTGGGGGCATTTTCCATCGCGTGCCCAGTCTTTTACTTTCGTAGGGAGTGATTTCTGTGTGCAGATTTGGGACCATTCCTTCCAGGATTTTCCAAGTGTAGATTATGATATATATCTCCCTTCTGCGTTCCAACGAGTACAAGTCAAGTGCTTCCAAGCGTTCCCAGTAGTTAAGGTGCTTGACAGAACTTATACGTGCAGTAAAGGATCGCTGTACACTCTCTAGATCTACGATTTCACCTGCTTTGAATGGAGATGTTAATGTAGAGCAGTATTCCAGCCTAGAGAGAACAAGTGATTTGAGAAGGATCATCATTGGCTTGGCATCTCTCGTTTTGAAAGCTCTCATTATCCATCCTATCATTTTCTTTGCAAGTGCGATCGTGGCACTGTTGTGATCCTTGAAAGTGAGATCCTCAGACATTACCACTCCCAGGTCCCTTACATTATTTTTCCGCTCTATTGTATGACCAGGGTCTGTATACTCTGTTCTAGTTATTATCTCCTCCAGTTTTCCATAACGGAGTAGTTGGAATTTGTCCTCATTGATCATACTGTTTTCCGTTGCCCACTGGAAAACTTTGTTTATATCTTCTTGGAGGTTAACCGCGTCCTCAGCAGATGACAGCCTCATGCAGATCCTAGTATCATCCGCAAAGGATGATACGGTGCTGTGGTGTATATCTCTGTTTATGTCTGATATGAGGATTTGTTATGAGGATTTGTTCGATTTGTTAGGAAGTTGAAGATCCATCTCCCTACTTTCCCAGTTATTCCTTTAGCACGTATTTTATGGGTTATTACGCCATGATCGCATTTGTCAAATGCTTTTGCAAAGTCTGTGTATATTACATCTGCATTCCGATTTTCTTCCAGTGCATCCAAGGCCATGTCATAGTGATCCAGTAGTGAGAGGCAGGAGCGAACTGCCCTAAACCCATGTTGCCCTGGATTGTGCAGATTTTGGGAATCCAGGTGTTTTGCAATCCTGCTTCTTAACACTCTTTCAAACATTTTTATGTGGGACATCAGAGCTATTTGTCTATAGTTCTTAGCTAATGCTTTGCTGCCACCTTTATGGAATGGGGCTATATCCGTTGTTTTAAGTGACTGTGGAATTTCACCCATGTCCAAGCTCCTCCTCCATAGTGTACTTACGGCACGCGAGAGGGGTTTCTTGGAGTTCTTAATGAAAACAGAGTTCCACGAGTCTGGGCCCGGGGCTGAGTGCATAGGCATGTTGTCAATGACTTTTTCGAAATCTATCGGAGTTAGGGTAATGTCGGAAATCTGGCATACATTTATGGAGTTTTGAGGCTCATTCATGAAGAAATCATTTGGGTCGTCGATCCTCAGACCGATTAGTGGTTCACTAAACACAGAGTCGTACTGGGATTTCAGTATTTCACTCATTTCCTTGTTGTCATCTGTGTAAGTCCCATCCTGAGTAAGGGCCCGATACTAGATGTGGTATTTGCCTTGTTTTTGGCATATGAAAAGAAATATTTTGAATTTGTTTCAATTTCACTAATAGCTTTAAGCTCCTCCTGCCTCTCCTGGTTCCTGTAAGAGTCATTTAACTTAAGTTTGATAGTTTCCACTTCCCTGATCAGCGCCTCCTTTCGTGTATCAGATATTCTAGCACTCCTGAGGAGCTCAGTGACTCTTCGTCGTCTTCTGTAGAGGGAGCGTCTTTCTCTCTCCAGTTTACTCCTGCTCTTCTTTCTTAGGGGAATATGCCTAGAACATGCTTCGGCTGCCAGGAAGCTGATCCTTTCAAGGCACTGGTTTGGATCCATGTCATTTAAGACATCTTCCCAACATGTTTCGTTTAGGACATGGTTTACCTGGTCCCAGTTGATGTTCTTGTTGTTGAAGTTGTATTTTGTGAAGACACCTTCACAGGTACATGCATTCTGCTGATCAGGACCCCTATGCATGTACGTCTGGACTTCGATTAGGTTGTGATCGGAATTAGTTGTTTTTGATATTCTTATGTCTCTTATCAAGTCCTCATTATTTGTGAAGATAAGGTCAAGTGTGTTTTCTAGTCTTGTTGGCTCCACTATCTGCTGGCTTAAGGTGTGTTTTTCGCAGAGACTTAGTAGCTCATGTGTGTGTGACCTTTCATCTGCGCTACCTCCGGGGATTGTTTCAGCTATAACATTATTTGCTACATTCTTCCATTTTGTATGCCTTAGGTTGAAATCACCAAGCAGTAAGATGTTTGGGGATGGAGCTGGAAGGTTTTCCAAACAGTAATCAATTTTCAGTAGCTGTTCCTTGAACTGTTGGGAGGTTGCATCTGGTGCGACAAGATTTACTATAACTACATCCATGATGGCTCCTCCATATGAATCCCTTTCTCTCCAGGAACTTTGTTAAATTTTTCATCTTCTCAAGTGCCTAAAGAAGTATACTAGTCAAGGAAAATGTTCATCAGTTAAGTTTAGTGTTTCCTATTATCTTCTAAACTGATCTGTGTCACCTGACAGTACAGTTTATCAATTATCTCTCACTTGTCATATTTTCAACAGCTTCTAATATATCCGTTGAAAGGAGTCGTACAGTTCATCTGCTCTTTAGGAGTCGCAAGGTGACAAGAATACCCAAGATAGTATGGATACCCAAGGTAGCATGAATACCCAAGGTGACAAGAATACCCAAGGTGGTAAGAATACCCAAGGTGACAAGAATACCCAAGGTGACAAGAATACCCAAGGTTGCAAGAATACCCAAGGTAGCATGAATACCCAAGGTAGCATGAATACCCAAGGTAGCAAGAATACCCAAGGTAGCATGAATACCCAAGGTAGCAGGGATACCCAAGGTAGCATGAATATCCAAGGTAGCATAAATACCCAAGGTGACAAGGATACCGAAGGTAGCATGAATACCCAAGGTTGCATAAATACACAAGGTAGCAAGGATACCCAAGGTAGCATGAATACCCAAGGTAGCATGAATACCCAAGGTGACAGGGATACCCAAGATAGCATGAATACCCAAGGTAGCATGAATACCCAAGGTAGCGTGAATACCCAAGGTAGGATGAATACCCAAGGTGGCATGAATACCCAAGGTTGCAAGAATACCCAAGGTTGCAAGAATACGCAAGGTTGCAAGAATACCCAAGGTGACAAGAATACCCAAGGTGACAAGAATACCCAAGGTAGCAAGGATACCCAAGGTAGCAAGGATACCCAAGGTAGCATGAATACACTAAGGTAGCATGAATACCCAAGGTGACAAGAATACCCAAGGTGGCAAGAATACCCAAGGTAGCAAGAATACCCAAGGTAGCAAGAATACCCAAGGTAGCATGAATACCCAAGGTTGCAAGAATACCCAAGGTAGCATGAATACGCAAGGTAGCATGAATACGCAAGGTAGCATGAATACCCAAGGTGGAAAGAATACCCAAGGTGGAAAGAATACCCAAGGTGGCAAGAATACCCAAGGTGACAAGAATACCCAAGGTGGCAAGAATACCCAAGGTGGCAAGAATACCCAAGGTGGCAAGAATACCCAAGGTGGCAAGAATACCCAAGGTGGCAAGAATACCCAAGGTGGCAAGAATACCCAAGGTGGCAAGAATACCCAAGGTGGCAAGAATACCCAAGGTGGCAAGAATACCCAAGGTGGCAAGAATACCCAAGGTGACAAGAATACCCAAGGTGGCAAGAATACCCAAGGTGGCAAGAATACCCAAGGTGGCAAGAATACCCAAGGTGGCATGAGATCTGCTTCCTAAACTAACATTACAGTTTATTTACCAAGAAACTTTCTGACTTTTGTGTCATCAAGTTTTGCAGTGCTGGTTGCTCTTCTCTCCACTCCTTCATACCTGTCATATACCTGTACCAGTTCCCGGGACTCTTCCACCCTCATAGCCCTGCCTAAGGCCAGACTTCCTTATTGACCGTCTGGTCAAGCAGATTGTTGCTGCCAGTGGGTCCCAGGTCCACCTAGCCATCACGACTTGCCACTGGAAGTGAATAGTGATCCGGTTTTCTCTTGAAAAATTCTTTCCCTGTTTTGGCAATATTTCTTGCATGTGCTGGTAACAGGTTCTTCTTCATGACACGTGCAGTTTACTTAGAGGTTACTTCTCCTCCGCATGACTGCACGAGGTGTATTATGCTGTCATTCATGCTGTGTTAGCTCACTTATGTCTCCTCACTAGGTTGTGGTTGCCTGCTGGAGTCCTCTTCCTGTTTTCTCTTCCATCTGCCGAAATTTTGGATAGACTTATTTTATTTTTCCATGTTTAGATATTGCCCAATTTTTTCTGTTTGTAGGAAATGAGTTAATGCTTGTACTGTTTTCTACAGTGGGACGATTCCACTTTGAAAAAAAAGGCACTGTAATGAATTTTGAAGTTGGTAATAAGGTGACAATCAATGACGATGGGTGTTGACACAGTTTTCTAATTGTTGTTATGGTAACCTTGTTTTTCACCTGGTTAATTTTACAGTTCTTTTCATATATCTCATTCCATTAAGTTGTTATTGTCGTGTGCAGACTGGACATGACCCTCAAGAATATATCACATCCCTGTACATTTTTTAACATTTTTGTCTCCTCTTCATTTAAGCGAGTATATTCCAAGTGGTATATGAGGTGTTCCCAGTAGTTCTTATGTTTTAACGAGTCTATGCTATCGGTAAAAGAACACTGAAAATTTTAAGGCTCTGCTCTCTCTCTCCCTCTCCTACCTTGAAAGAAGCTGTGAACAAGGAACAATGTTGAAAACGCAAGAGCCCAAGTGATTTGAATAATGCCGTCATTAACGTTATTTATCTTGGTAAGTCACGTTCCTTCTGGTGTATGAGATGCGTAGCTGTATTCTGCGTCTTGTGTTCACCTGGTGTTCATTTCTTCTGTAGATGAACTGTAATAATATACTTCCACTGAACATCATGTTATTTTCTCTTGTCAACTGAAAGATTATCTTGATATTTTGTAGTTTTCTGTCTCTATCCTATCTTTACATGCTCTTAGGAATCCTAAACTAAAAGGAAATTAAAGGAATTATTATTTATTAGGAAACACACAAAAAAGAAAACGTAAATGTATGTAATAAGTAAGTTTTAGATGCAAGTTTACATGTTCATGAGAAAGAAAGGAAAGGTCAGAAATCTTGGCAGAGTGCATAACATTTAACAGCCTTGTTTAGCCTACCGTGAGAGATGTTAAGGTGTTACCACCTTACATTTATCATACATATCAGAACAGTAGAGTAGAGTTATAAGAAATATGAACGATTTTTCCGGCAGTCATGTTGAGAGTTTTTTTTTTTAATTATTTAATGATCATTCTGAATGTTGCATTACTTGATCTCGAATTATTTCCATGAGCATACCATTGGTAAAGATTACCATGACATTTGCAAGTTTCCACTCTTGCGGAACTCTTCCTGTTTCTTGCGATTTGTTTCACGATTTATTTTTTTTTACGTCTTTGAATATTGCTTGATAGAGTTGGTCATGGCCAACTGTGTTGCTCATAATACACTGGCTGATCTAACTTCTTTTCACAATTATTCATTAAATGAAGACGTTCTCACCGCCGTCAGAGTGTATGTTAGTAAAGGAATATAAATTAATTTTTCTTCAGCAAATACAGATACAAATCTATAAATCTTTGTGGTATCTGCTTCATCATTAGCCGAGTTGTCATATACTGCTGATGTGGAATCAAGAAACTGAAGGATTCTTATGTTTATGAAGCCAATGTTCTTGTTGTCTCAGGTGGTGTTTTCTAAATGAATATGATACAAGGTGTACATATGCAACACTTGGGTATCTTTATTGAAAAAAAACGTTTCGCCAAGCAGTGGCTTCATCAGTCCTAAACAAAGAAGAATGGTGAAGATCAGAAGGAGTTTGAGATTATCAGTCCTTCAGCCTGGAGTCGATGTAATCAGTCCATCAATCATGAAAAAATACAGCATATGCGCCAAGACTGATGACGCCACTGTGTGGCGAAACATTTCCTTAATATAGATACCTAAGTGTTGCACATGTGTCTAATTTATCAACCCGTCTTTTCTCTGAATCATTTATCTACAAGATGTACACAGTTCAGGTGACAGCACACACTTCACGACATCATTACGTGCACCACACACACCAAACTCACTTCACTAACTTTACATTATATATACTCGACAGTTTCACCAGAAACTGGTGACCTAGAAAACTAAACATAAAACTTTTAATATTTTTAGGTGGTATTATAGGAGCCTTTGAACCAAGTGAGAGAGTAATTGTGGTAGGGGACTTGAATGCTAAAGTAGGAGAAACTTTTAGAGAGGGTGTGGTAGGTAAGTTTGGGGTGCCAGGTGTAAATGATAATGGGAGCCCTTTGATTGAACTTTGTATAGAAAGGGGTTTGGTTATAGGTAATACATATTTTAAGAAAAAGAGGATAAATAAGTATACACGATATGATGTAGGGCGAAATGACAGTAGTTTGTTGGATTATGTATTGGTAGATAAAAGACTGTTGAGTAGACTTCAGGATGTACATGTTTATAGAGGGGCCACAGATATATCAGATCACTTTCTAGTTGTAGCTACACTGAGAGTAAAAGGTAGATGGGATACAAGGAGAATAGAAGCATCAGGGAAGAGAGAGGTAAAGGTTTATAAACTAAAAGAGGAGGCAGTTAGGGTAAGATATAAACAGCTATTGGAGGATAGATGGGCTAATGAGAGCATAGGCAATGGGGTCGAAGAGGTATGGGGTAGGTTTAAAAATGTAGTGTTAGAGTGTTCAGCAGAAGTTTGTGGTTACAGGAAAGTGGGTGCAGGAGGGAAGAGGAGTGATTGGTGGAATGATGATGTAAAGAGAGTAGTAAGGGAGAAAAAGTTAGCATGTGAGAAGTTTTTACAAAGTAGAAGTGATGCAAGGAGGGAAGAGTATATGGAGAAAAAGAGAGAAGTTAAGAGAGTGGTGAAGCAATGTAAAAAGAGAGCAAATGAGAGAGTGGGTGAGATGTTATCAACAAATTTTGTTGAAAATAAGAAAAAGTTTTGGAGTGAGATTAACAAGTTAAGAAAGCCTAGAGAACAAATGGATTTGTCAGTTAAAAATAGGAGAGGAGAGTTATTAAATGGAGAGTTAGAGGTATTGGGAAGATGGAAGGAATATTTTGAGGAATTGTTAAATGTTGATGAAGATAGGGAAGCTGTGATTTCGTGTATAGGGCAAGGAGGAATAACATCTTGTAGGAGTGAGGAAGAGCCAGTTGTGAGTGTGGGGGAAGTTCGTGAGGCAGTAGGTAAAATGAAAGGGGGTAAGGCAGCCGGGATTGATGGGATAAAGATAGAAATGTTAAAAGCAGGTGGGGATATAGTTTTGGAGTGGTTGGTGCAATTATTTAATAAATGTATGGAAGAGGGTAAGGTACCTAGGGATTGGCAGAGAGCATGCATAGTTCCTTTGTATAAAGGCAAAGGGGATAAAAGAGAGTGCAAAAATTATAGGGGGATAAGTCTGTTGAGTGTACCTGGTAAAGTGTATGGTAGAGTTATAATTGAAAGAATTAAGAGTAAGACGGAGAATAGGATAGCAGATGAACAAGGAGGCTTTAGGAAAGGTAGGGGGTGTGTGGACCAGGTGTTTACAGTGAAACATATAAGTGAACAGTATTTAGATAAGGCTAAAGAGGTCTTTGTGGCATTTATGGATTTGGAAAAGGCGTATGACAGGGTGGATAGGGGGGCAATGTGGCAGATGTTGCAAGTGTATGGTGTAGGAGGTAGGTTACTGAAAGCAGTGAAGAGTTTTTACGAGGATAGTGAGGCTCAAGTTAGAGTATGTAGGAAAGAGGGAAATTTTTTCCCAGTAAAAGTAGGCCTTAGACAAGGATGTGTGATGTCACCGTGGTTGTTTAATATATTTATGGATGGGGTTGTAAGAGAAGTAAATGCGAGGGTCTTGGCAAGAGGCGTGGAGTTAAAAGATAAAGAATCACACAGAAAGTGGGAGTTGTCACAGCTGCTCTTTGCTGATGACACTGTGCTCTTGGGAGATTCTGGAGAGAAGTTGCAGAGATTGGTGGATGAATTTGGTAGGGTGTGCAAAAGAAGAAAATTAAAGGTGAATACAGGAAAGAGTAAGGTTATGAGGATAACAAAAAGATTAGGTGATGAAAGATTGAATATCAGATTGGAGGGAGAGAGTATGGAGGAGGTGAACGTATTCAGATATTTGGGAGTGGACGTGTCAGCGGATGGGTCTATGAAAGATGAGGTGAATCATAGAATTGATGAGGGAAAAAGAGTGAGTGGTGCACTTAGGAGTCTGTGGAGACAAAGAACTTTGTCCTTGGAGGCAAAGAGGGGAATGTATGAGAGTATAGTTTTACCAACGCTCTTATATGGGTGTGAAGCGTGGGTGATGAATGTTGCAGCGAGGAGAAGGCTGGAGGCAGTGGAGATGTCATGTCTGAGGGCAATGTGTGGTGTGAATATAATGCAGAGAATTCGTAGTTTGGAAGTTAGGAGGAGGTGCGGGATTACCAAAACTGTTGTCCAGAGGGCTGAGGAAGGGTTGTTGAGGTGGTTCGGACATGTAGAGAGAATGGAGCGAAACAGAATGACTTCAAGAGTGTATCAGTCTGTAGTGGAAGGAAGGCGGGGTAGGGGTCGGCCTAGGAAGGGTTGGAGGGAGGGGGTAAAGGAGGTTTTGTGTGCGAGGGGCTTGGACTTCCAGCAGGCATGCGTGAGCGTGTTTGATAGGAGTGAATGGAGACAAATGGTTTTTAATACTTGACGTGCTGTTGGAGTGTGAGCAAAGTAACATTTATGAAGGGATTCAGGGAAACCGGCAGGCCGGACTTGAGTCCTGGAGATGGGAAGTACAGTGCCTGCACTCTGAAGGAGGGGTGTTAATGTTGCAGTTTAAAAACTGTAGTGTAAAGCACCCTTCTGGCAAGACAGTGATGGAGTGAATGATGGTGAAAGTTTTTCTTTTTCGGGCCACCCTGCCTTGGTGGGAATCGGCCGGTGTGATAATAAAAATAATAAAATAATAATTACATTTTCGTTCATATCTACCTCAAAAGTCCTACAAAATATTACAAAAAAAAAAAAAAAACAGCACTAGATGACAACGCTAGATAATTTATAACCTTTATTCTTCTGATTAATCTGTGAAAAAAATATTAATTTTTAAAAAATGTTTTAATAAAAATGTAATGAATTCAAGCAATGTAACTGTCTTTACGACCAGTTTTTGAGGTTTGAGCAATGTGCGCGTGAAGGAGTGTCAGAGAACAACTGTACCTACACCAACCTCACAATGTACATCGTGTAAAAACACTGCACATCCTGAAAAGTCCATCTTTAAAAACGTTTTTATTGGAAGCTAATTTTTAGTGTATCTGAAGTACATTTTGCTTTTAAACGAAGATTTATAAATGCATCATATTAACTTTCAATCGTGACTTGATAATGGTCCAGGAAGAGCTGAAAATTCGTCTTAACATATATGTATACGTGTATTTCACTTGCCAAGTGTACACTTCTCTAATTATACTTTAGAGGCAATTTTCTAAAATGACAAATTATTTTGTCTCAAGATAATTCAAACCTAGCATCATCTAGTCATGTCTTCACATCCATAATCAAATAATAAAATTACAGTTTTTTCTTACATCATATCCAACAGACATAAATCACAGCAGCACATCACCTTCTGCAGATACTAGAACCTGTGAGAGAGTGACACCCACTGAGGACACAACAAACCTCCAAGCTGAGATAAACAGTCTTCCAGTGGGCCACTGACGACGATACGACTTTCAACAGGACAAATGTCAGTTACTCCATTATGACAAAAATGAAGAAATAAAGACTGGAATGCAGTTTAAAACAAACTCGACTCACTCGAAATAGCTAAAGATTAACATAAGGGACTTATGAAAATGTCAGCAGAGTTCACCTTCAAGGATCACAATAATGTAGTTATTACAACGGCACGAAAATGATACTTGACAACCGGAATCTTCAAAATAGGAAAATGCCAAGGCAATGATAATACTCTTTAAATCACTTGTGGTCTCTGCGCTGGAGTACTGCTGTAACCCAACAGCTTCTTTCACGGCAGACAAACTGCACATATGGAAAATATACAGAGAACCTTCACATCGCGTACAAATTCAATCAAGCACCAAAGTCATTGGAAACGTCTGAAATATTTTCAACTGTATTTTTTGGAGCGTAAGCGAGAAAGATACATTATAATTTACATCTGGAAAATTCTAGAGGGCCTAGTCCTTAATTCATATACAAAAAATCACTCCCTGAGAAAGTAAGAGGCTTGGAAGACCGTGCAAAATACTCCCAACGAAAAGCAGGGAGCCGTGCATATACTAAAAGAGAACTCGGTAAGTGTAAAGGGACCAAGATGTTTCAAACCTTCCCCTTCATATACAAGGGAAATTAATTAACAACAGATCCCTGGTTGCCTTCTAAAGGGAACTTGGTAATTTCCCAAAGTCAGCTTCTGAAGTCAGCACCTAATCCGCCGGGCTGTGGTGCATACGTTGGACTACGTGCGGCTAGCACCAACAGCCTTATTGATCAGGACATCCACTGAGAAGCCTGGTCTAACATCGGGCTGAGGGGGTATTAACCCCCCTTCTGAAGGAAACATTCATCAACACTCAAGTTGTGTCTTGCCACAAGGGCCTTGACATCGTAATTCAACCGAGTCTAAGCTGCCACATCCCCACCCAGGCTTGTACTGTGTACAAGTACTGTGTACAAGTACTGTGTACAAGTACTGTGTACAAGTACTGTGTACAAGTACTTGCTACATTATATCAACAATCACAAACTGTGGGAATAAAGACACATATGCAACGATTAACACATTTTATTATGAGACATTGTTTCACTCCACGACGTGATCATCCTTGAAATAAGATCTTCTGGTATCCTCACTACTAATTACCTCACATTAATCTTAAGCTTCACTGACTGGTTCCAGTTTCTCCTATACTCCATTTCTATTTTTAATTCTTCATTTGTTTCTACAGCGGCGTAAGTGAAATTTGTCTTCGATGAACATCACATTAATGTGGCCCTCTGGCAGACCCGGTGTAAACGTCCGCTTGGATTGTTGCTGTGTCTCCATGGTTACCACTCTCATACAAATTCTAATATCGTCTCAAACGATGTTATAGTGCTTTGATTAACGTCACAAATTAGAATGAGAATGACAAGTGGAGCGAGTACTGTGCCGTAAATAACAGAAGTCTTCACAGTGTCAAACTCACTCTACTGTTTCTCTTGGCATCCAATTTGTTAGAAAATTAACACTCCATTTATTTTCGTGTCTTCCTTCTTACCTGGAGTTTACCTGGAGAGAGTTCCGGGGGTCAACGCCCCCGCGGCCCGGTCTGTGACCAGGCCTCCTGGTGGATCAGAGCCTGATCAACCAGGCTGTTACTGCTGGCTGCACGCAATCCAACGTACGAGCCACAGCCCGGCTTCTGAACACATTTTGTGCGCTATTACACTTTTCGAGGGTCTTCTGCCAACTCTGTGTACATAACATCTGTACTGTGTTTGTTAGTCCTTGTGGCTTAGCGCTTCTTTTTGATTATAATAATAATGTACTGTGTTTGTTATCCACAGCATCCAAGACCATGTGGTAATGAACCATCAACTAAGAGTGTCAACAGCGACCTACTGCAACATTGCGGTGGATTGTGAAAGTGTGCAAACATTACTCTCACAGTTTACACTGTGCCATGTGTAAGCGTTGCTTACTGTTTACATAGTTAATCAAATAACTGCAAGTTTATAAAGCTAAATTATGAGGCAAAATATAAAATACTGCACAGAAAACTTCGATGTTATCTTGTTCAAGATGGTTATGTCGTAATGGTTCCCAGGGATAATGGTCCCCGCGGCCCGCTCCCAGATCACGCCTCCTACTTGACGACCTCATTAAAACACTGTATGCTAGCAACCACAGCTCAGGTGATCAACAACTACTGTATGTACATATAATGTTTGTATTTAAATTGCAGCTCTAAATACTTATCGAAATTAATAACTGCATTTAAATATTACATTACAGAAAAGTTGAAGCACTGAAAAAAGTATATTATTATTATTATTATTATTATTATTATTCACTGATACGTTCAGATCTTGATAAATACAGATTTATTAAGAAAACTAGGCCTTGGAGTTGAGATTCTAGGTTACCTGGAGGTTATTCCGGGGATCAACGCCCCCGCGGCCCGGTCAATGACCAGGTCTCCCGGTGGATCAGGGCCTGATCAACTAGGCTGTTACTGCTAGCCGCATGCAGTCCAACGTACGAGCCACAGGTCGGCTGATCCGGCACTGACTTTAGGTATCTGTCCAGCTCTCTCTTGAAGGCAGCCAGGGGTTTATTGGTAATTCCCCTAATGCTTGATGGGAGGCTGTTGAACAGTCTTGGGCCCCGAACACTTATGGTGTTTTCTCTTAGTGTACCAATGGCGCCCCTACTTTTAATTGGGGGCATTTTCCATCGCCTGCCCAGTCTTTTACTTTCGTAGAGTGATTTCTGTGTGCAGATTCGGGACCATTCCTTCCAGGATTTTCCAAGTGTAGATTATGATATATCTCTCCCTCCTGCGTTCCAACGAGTACAAGTCAAGTGCTTCCAAGCGTTCCCAGTAGTTAAGGTGCTTGACAGAAATTATACGTGCAGTAAAGGATCTCTGTACACTCTCTAGATCTGCAATTTCACCTGCTTTGAATGGAGATGTTAATGTACAGCAGTATTCCAGCCTAGAGAGAACAAGTGATTTGAAAAGGATCATCATTGGCTTGGCATCTCTCGTTTTGAACGTTCTCATTATCCATCCTATCATTTTCTTTGCACTTGTGATCGTGGCACTGTTGTGATCCTTGAAAGTGAGATCCTCAGACATTACTACTCCCAGGTCCCTTACATTATTTTTCCGCTCTATTGTATGGCCAGAGTTTGTAGTATACTCTGTTCTAGTTATTATCTCCTCCAGTTTTCCATAACGGAGTAGTTGGAATTTGTCCTCATTGAACATCATATTGTTTTCCGTTGCCCACTGGAAAACTCTGTTTATATCTTCTTGGAGGTTAACCGCGTCCTCAGCAGATGACAGCCTCACGCAGATCCTAGTATCATCCGCAAAGGATGATACGGTGCTGTGGTGTATATCTCTGTCTATGTCTGATATGAGGATGAGGAATAAGATAGGGGCGAGTACTGTGCCTTGTGGAACAGAGATCTTCACTATGGCAGCCTCTGATTTAACTCTGTTGACCACTACTCTTTGTGTTCGATTTGTTAGGAAGTTGAAGATCCATCTCCCCACTTTCCCAGTTATTACTTTAGCACGTATTTTGAGCGCTATTACGCCATGATCACATTTGTCAAACGCTTTTGCAAAGTCTGTGTATATTACATCTGCGTTCTGATTTTCTTCCAGTGCATCCAAGGCAATGTCATGGTGAACCAGTAGTTGTGAGAGGCAGGAGCGACCTGCCCTGAACCCATGTTGCCCTTGATTGTGCAGATTTTGGGAATCCAGGTGATTTGCAATCCTGCTTCTTAGCACTCTTTCAAACATTTTTATGATGTGGGACGTCAGAGCTATTGGTCTATAGTTCTTAGCTAATGCTTTGCTGCCACCTTTATGGAGTGGGGCTATATCCGTTGTTTTAAGTGACTGTGGAATTTCACCCATGTCCAAACTCCTCCTCCATAGTGTACTTAGGGCACGCGAGAGGGGATTCTTGCAGTTCTTAATGAATACAGAGTTCCACGAGTCTGGGCCCGGGGCTGAGTGCATGGGCATGTTGTCAATGGCTTTTTCGAAGTCTATCGGAGTTAGGGTAATGTCGAAAATCTGGCATACATTTAAGGAGTTATGAGGCTCATTCATGAAGAAATCATTTGGGTCGTCGATCCTCAGACTGATTAGTGGCTCACTAAACACAGAGTCATACTGGGATTTCAGTATTTCACTCATTTCCTTGTTGTCATCTGTGTAAGTCCCATCCTGAGTAAGGGCCCGATACTAGATGTGGTATTTGCCTTGTTTTTGTCATATGAAAACAAATATTTCGAATTTCTTTCAATTTCACTAATAGCTTTAAGCTCCTCCTGTCTCTCCTGGTTCCTGTAAGAGTCATTTAATTTAAGTTCGATAGTTTCCACTTCCCTGGTCAGCGCCTCCTTTCGTGTATCAGATATTCTAGCACTCCTGAGGAGCTCAGTGACTCTTCGTCGTCTTCTGTAGAGGGAGCGTCTTTCTCTCTCCAGTTTACTCCTGCTCTTCTTCTTTCTTAGGGAAATATGCCTAGAACATGCTTCAGCTGCCAGGAAGTTGATCCTTTCAAGGCACTGGTTTGGATCCATGTCATTTAAGATGTCTTCCCAACATGTTTCATTTAGGACATGGTTTACCTGGTCCCAGTTGATGTTCTTGTTGTTGAAGTTGTATTTTGTGAAGACACCTACACAGGTACATGCATTCTGCTGATCAGGACCCCTATGCATGTACGTCTGGACTTCGATTAGGTTGTGATAAGAATTAGTTGTTTTTGATATTCTTATGTCACTTATCAGGTCCTCATTATTTGTGAAGATAAGGCCAAGTGTGTTTTCTAGTCTTGTTGGCTCCACTATCTGCTGGCTTAAGGTGTGTTTTTTGCAGAAACTTAGTAGCTCATGTGTGTGTGACCTTTCATCTGCGCTACCTCCGGGGATTGTTTCAGCTATAACATTATTCGCTACATTCTTCCATTTTTTATGCCTTAGGTTGAAATCACCAAGCAGTAAGATGTTTGGGGATGGAGCTGGAAGGCTTTCCAAACAGTAATCAATTTTCAGTAGCTGTTCCTTGAACTGTTGGGAGGTTGCATCTGGTGGCTTATATACAACCACAATGACTAGGTTTTGGTTCTCGATCCTTATTGATAGAACTTCAACTACCTCATTTGTGGTGTTCAGCAACTCCATGCAGATGAGGGACTCTTTGACATACAGGCCAACCCTCCCCCCTGTTGCCTGTTCTTTCTGTCATATCTAAAAGGGTTGTAACCACTTATCCATATTTCACTGTCAAAGTGATCTTTTGTGTGAGTCTCTGTGAAGGCTGCAAACATTGCATTAGACTCCTCTAGAAGTCCACTGATAAAAGGTATTTTGTTGTTGGTGGATGGCTTAAGGACCTGTATATTAGCAAATATGAACGAGGTTGTATTCTGTGTTTGCTGGGGGGATTTCGTTATTGGCATCAGTAGTTGTAGTTCTGGAGGGCCATGGGTGGCCACTGGCTGCGCCTCCAGTCCAACAAGGCTCCAAGGTGGACTATTTTTATTTCCTTCCATTTTCTTTTTCCGTTTCCTGCCACTAAAAAAATCACCTGGAGTTGGGTTGTCATAGCTACTATTGTTTGTTTTGTGGGGTCTGTGCCTCCTGGTCCCTTTTAGATGGCATGCAGGGCAGCTGATGTTGTAACACTGCCTCTGGAGGACCGAGGAGTGACACATTTTTGGGTGAAAGAAAGTACAGGAAGAAGAACGACACACTCCTTTAGACAGGAGGTCGCTACACTTTTTTGGGATGCTCAAAGTTGCATGTCCTATTTTTTTTCCTGATATTCCATGCTTACAAATGCCCCAAGCATAATATTTGCATAAATTCACCTTTGGTTGAGAATTGTTGGGAGATGTGTTGTCAATTTCTGCAGCTTCTGGGACTGCACTATAATCCTCAGTATCCAAGCCAAGGCCGCCCCGTCCTGGATTCCATCTACTTTACTCAATAGAGGAAGGAGACTCCTCTCCTGCATCTGTACTGTGGGCCACGGTCTTGTGCAATGATGGTTGTATATTTACGGTTTTAGTGGTGGTGGTAGGGTCCCTAGTAGAGTCTGGGCTGGCAATAAGGCTGGGGCTGGGACTGAGTCAGCACTGGGGCGGGGGGCTGAGCCTGGGCCAGCACCAGCACTGTGGTTATTAGTGCTGTGACTGGGGGATGGGTCTGGTTTAGCACTATGTGGGTGACTAGATAGTTTCGAGTTATCTGTTGTGGTATGGACATTCTGCATTTTTTGATTCACTATCTCTTTCTCCCATGTTTTATATATTTTTGGTAGACTATCCAAGAAGTCATCTTTGTTTTCTTGATTATTTTTATCATTACTCTCCTTAGTATTTTTATAAATAAATATATACGTAGATACATATAACTGCTCATCTAACACAGATGAGGTTTGCTAAACTAAAATTAAGTTTATATAAAATAGAAATGCACAACCCTCTATAAAAGGAAGTTTTTACATGTGGAATGTGAACCCTGTAGACTTGATTACGAGGAGAGTACAGCGGGGTTACATCACCAGGCTTGCTGTAACTGTAACTGAAACTAAATATAACTGATTACTTCTAGTAACTGAATTTTTAGATTAAAAGGAACTGTAGTCGACTGCTGTCAAGCTTATAAGTGTTTAAATATCATAAATTGTGGCACTATGATAGGTTAATGACAAAATGAAAGTACACGCCAACTAAGCTCCGTCTCCGTGAATATGCTGCACTTTTGTCAAGACTGATGGACTGAAACATCGACCTCAGGCTGAGGGATTGATTACCTCAAACTTCTGATCTTACATCGTTCTCTGCATTGGACTGAAAAAGTCACTGGCTGGCGAAAAGTTTCCAGAATAAAGATACTCAAATGCACATCAAAAGGGCAGTCAACTGTATATTCTGACACGACTCTGGTTGGTTGAGTCACGTTCGGTACTTGTACTACTGAGAGTTGTGTGTGTAACTGGCTCCTCCCTCAGTCAAAATTCAAACTTGCAGAGTATTGGGCGCATTCTTCATGTTAAACAACCTTAAGTTATACTTGATTTGCCTCAAAAGTTTTATTCTTTGATGATTTTAATCAGGATTAAATTTATTTTTGAAAACAGGATGTCACTGGTCATAAATTCTCGAATGAGTAAGCACTGATATGGGTTTCATGAATAAGTCTGACTCAATAACGTCACTGGACTAATTATGAAATAAATGAGAAACCACTTCCTGTTAAATTTCATAGTTTCAGTAACCGGGATATCGTACTGGCGAGTTTTATAATTTAATTGACTCTCGTATTTTTTGTAATATATTACGCAGTTTCATGAGAGCAGAGAACAAGGAAGGAGAGTGAAAGAGGAGAGCAATGGAAATGAAGTTAATATAATTATATTTTTCACCACTGCTATAAGAGTGATATTGTTTACCAACATAACCTGAGTCTTGAGTAATATTTATGTGAGGGTGAATGGGCAAAGTTTCTCCCTTTATACAGTACGAACTTTGTTCATTAGCAGCTTGGAGCAACGGTGTGTTGAATATAACAAGAATGGAAACTTCAACGGTATTATCATTATCACAGTACCTTCTGAAGTACTTTACTCTCTATTAAGAAGAGTGAGGTAGTGAGAGAAAAGTACACAAGTGAGGGAGTTGTGGTAAGAAGACTTATGAACGCTGCTTCCAACCTCGTCACACTTAAAACGTTGTAATGTAAAGATGCTGAATATTGAAAACAGAAACAGATGATGCACAGAAGAAAATTACTTAAGTGCCACTGGAAGTAACAGTCGTACACAAGAAGCAATCATCTATGTTGTCATATTTCAAGAGTAAAACAGACAAATAAAGTTCAGCATAACTTATTTGAGACAAAAAAGCTTAAAAAAATGCAATCTATCGCATTATATGCAAGAATCACGAACAAGCGATACAAGATGCAGAACAACCAGAGGGGGAGTTGAATGATAGTTCTACGCCTGTGTTGCAATCAATATCAGGAGCTTGCAATGTTGCAGAAATGAGTAAGATCTCAGCAGATTCGTGCGTCCCTCTGAACGAACCTGCTGATATCTCTTACTCATTTCTGCAACACTGCAAGCTCATGATGTTGATTGCAACATGGAAGGCCTTAAGCTATCATTTAACTCCCCCTTTGGTTGTTTTACATTCTATCGCATGTGACCAGCTACCAGTGAATACAGCGGAGAGTTCTACTTGCCGGGATGACTTTCCTCTACGATCAACAATTGGAAATACTTCTTTCAGCATACAGAAGAAAGATGGAGGCTGCAATGAAAGAAAAATTCCAAGAGCTCACATGAGATCTTGGATTTTTGAACCAATCACAAAATGATGCCATTTCCTTGGGTCAACAATTTACTTTAAAAACTATAACTGGGAACTAAAGTTAAGAGTTCTTGTGATATATTTGGACACACACACACACACACACACACACACACACACACACACACACACACACACACACACACACACACACCCACACACACCCACACACACCCACACACACCCACACACACACACACACACACACACACACACACACACACACACACACACACACACACGGGGATTGTCCTACGAAGAAAGGTTGAGGGAAATCGGCCTGACGACACTGGAGGCCAGGAGGGTCAGGGGAGACATGATAACGACATATAAAATACTGCGCGGAATAGACAAGGTGGACAAAGACAGGATGTTCCAGAGATGGGACACAGACACAAGAGGTCACAATTGGAAGTTGAAGACTCAGATGAATCGAAGGGATGTTAGGAAGTATTTCTTCAGTCATAGAGTAGTCAAGTCATGGAATAGTCTAGAAAGTGAAGTAGTGGAGGCGGGAACCATACATAGTTTTAAGGCGAGGTATGATAAAGCTCATGTAGCAGGGAGAGAGAGGACCTAGTAGCAATCAGTGAAGAGGCGGGGCCAGGAGCTATGACTCGACCCCTGCAACCACAAATAGGTGAGTACAAATAGGTGAGTACACACACACACACACACACACACACACACACACACACACAGTCTTCAACATAACTGCATAAGAGTTGGCTGATCGTGATGCTATCATAGGTAAAATAATGGAAGATGTAGCAGACAATGCCTCACAAATAATTAAGGCTTTTGATGTGTGCCTTACTGGTTTGCACTTCGCTGAACCTGAAGATGTAACTTATCAGGACTCGGAAAAGGCAGAGATCACTGAAGACATGGACGTGGAAAGTGATCTCACCCTTTTGCCAGAACGTATGCGCTGCTTTGCTGACTCAACAACCTTGCATAAAAGATGGTCTCAATAATTCAAAGGTCAGTAATACACCAATTAAAAAAATATCTTGTGAATTCAATATAAAGATCAGCTTCTACACCATTCCTGGAAGAAAAAGGAATTTATTTGCAATCAATTATGAAAGCAAGTTTGTCAATAATTCTGCAGATTTGCTGAGTGGAAGGGAGAATACAGACAAGAAATTATCTTTAATGAAGATAGCAGCACTAAAGGAGGTTGTGACAATTCTTAATTCATTTAAAGAAGGAATAGGAGAGAAAATGGTCACCAGTAATGCACAAGTAATTATTAGACTGCAGCAATCCGTGCAGCAGTTACTAGATTCTCATCCTCGCTTTCAGTGGGATTAGCTTTCATCATCAGAAAAAAAAAAGAGAGAACAGGTGTTTGACGAGATAAGGATCCTTCTTGAAGCCGAATCTGAGAGTGAAAAAACAGGGTGCAAAATAGTCTAAAATTACGAATCATGCAACTCTAAACCAAATTTACTTTGTGTGTTCATATCATCTTCACCTGAAGGTAAAGAGAAATCACCCATTGATAAAGTACAGTGGAACCCCTGGTCACGACCGTAATTCGTTCCAAAACTCTGGTTGCGACCCGATTTGCTCGTGACCCAAACCTAATTTCCCCATTGGACTGTATGTACGTAAATACGATTAATCCGTTCCAGACCCCTACGAACTGTACGTAAATACCGTTTTTTTTTTTTTTAAGATTTTTAAGCACAAAAATAGTTAATTATACCACAGAATACACAGTGTAATAGTAACCTAAATATAAAAACCTTGAATAACACTGAGAAAACCTTAAACAACACAGAAAAAACATTACACGAGTCCGTTCTAGACCCCTACGAACCGTTCACTGTATACAGCTTTTTATTTTTAAGAGTTGTAAGAGACGTCTAATGACTGAGCAGTGAACTCCGTTATTTATCATGCGATTTCTTTCATTTCTGGTGTACGTTAAGAAGCATCTTTTCCTCATACATTGCCCAAGTTTCAACATATTTTACCAAAAATTATATATGGCAAGCTCTAGCCGGGTACTGGCACTGCGAGAAGATGTTTGTGCACTACCTGCTGAGAGAACATTGCTAATCCGAATTTATCACGGTCGTAATTACTGCATTTTATGAATAACTTACTTTCGAGATAATCGACAAAAACAAGCGCGCAAAACAAAATCGAGAAAATAAATCATTGACTTTTTTGTGTTATCCCAGGTTCTCTACACACATGCTGCTATGTATGATAATCTATGTAACTGTATTTGTGTATACCTGAATAAATTTACTTTTTGTCGATCGCTAGCGCACTCAGCTCACACACTGAGGTCCGGAGTTCGAATCTCCTCTGGTACGGCTGAAAAATATTAGGGACGTGTTTCCATAAGACAACTGCTGTCCCTGTCCCTGTTCACCCATCAGTTTAAAATAGGTACCTGGGCGTTAGTAGACTAGTGTGGGTCGCATCCTGGGACAAAACTGACTTAATCTGCCCAAAATGCTCTGCATAACAAGGGGCTTTTTATATAGTAGTATGTCACTGCTGTTAGTTAGGCTTGTATACCATGTACATGTACTTGTAGTAAATAAAGATATTATTATTATTATTATTACTTACAACAATGATTCTTATAACAGAGTGTTGCCAAAATGTTAAGCTAATTTTTCTATATGAATAGCTTAATTTTCGGGGAAAATTGGTGCATGCCACAAAAATGTCGCGGAATGTGAAAATTGGCGTGGCTGTTTGTTCAGCACCCGATTTTGTGTTTGTGACCAGATGCAAAAATTTGGCAAATTTTTTGGTTGTGAACCGATTTGTTCGTGTTCAGAAGCGTTCGTTACCAGAAGTTCCACTGTAGTACACAAGTTTTGAAAAAGGCATATACTCGAGGACTGTGCTCCATTCGACACAGATTCCTTGGCCTGTTGGAGGGATCCTCCAACAGCCTCTGAAGAAACGAGTGAGAGAAATAAACATAAGAATCAAACCACGGTACGGGTGGGGACTGAACTCAAGGCAAGTGAGTTGTACAACTCACTTCCCGCGAGTTCAATCCCCACCCGTACCGTGGTTTGTTTGCAATCGTGTGATTACGATAAGAAAATAAGAATATAAGAATTGAGGAACAATGACGCATGCCTACTGGCCCATACAATGCAAGTCCTTCTCAAAATCAACCATTCCCACCCACCTATTTGTCATATCTTTTCCCAAAACTACCAAAGAATTTGCTTCAATACCTCAGGAATTAATAAAACCCAACCCATCTTATTCATATATTCGTCTAATCTCTTTCTAAAGTTACCCAACATCGACAACAGTTTGAAATCCAGTGCTTACTTATTTTCTTCCTAAATCTAAATTTATCTAATTTAAATCCGTTATTTTTAGTTCCTGATTCGATATTCTCGGGGATGGGTTGTACAGGCACATCAGCACCGTCAGAGAAAGTGAATATGAAAATGGTATACAATACCGACAGATATTTTATGCCACTGTATAATTACGTGTCAGAGAAAGTATTTAGCCCGGCAGGAATTTTGTTTGTACGCAGTCGGACGCAGCATAGACCACCAACCTTCCACAAATTTCTCCTCATTAAGTGCAACCAAAAAAATTAAGAGTACCGTCCACGTTCCAGGGGTAAATGCCCCCGCTGCCAGTTCCATGATCATCTATCTACAACAATTCTTTTAATCCTGCTCAGCTTCAAGGTGCAGATTCCTTGTTTAAACTGGTGGCAACTCTGCCTTGGTGGTAGGGATACCACCAAGGCTGAACTGCCACCAAGGCTAGGTTGTCACTAAGGCTGGGTTGTTACGAAGGTTGGATTGTCACCAAGGCTGGGTTGTCACCAAGGATTGGCTGTTATCAAGGCTGAGCTGCCACCAAGGATTGGTTGCTATCAATGTTGGGATGCCACTAAGGCTAGGTTGCCAACAAGGTTCGATAACCATTATTACAACCTAGGATTTCAAATGGCCTGTTATCCCAGGTGTAATGGGAGCAAATAAACACAGTAGAAAAAGTTTAGACTTATATTATCCTTCACCAATTATAACAGCAATATGTACACTATGTACAGTGATAAATATAGTGCACTCCACGGTAAGCAAGGCAGAAATAGAAGCCACAAGATAGCAGACCGTGCTTCAACCAGCTCTAGAGTGGGAATGACAAGGGCAGACAGGAGAGCGGTATCCACATAACCTCTGCGATTGTCAATCCCACCTTCTTATTGGCTAGAACCTGGTCACTAGTTGAACGATGGGGCCCCATCATCAACTCTTAGCAACCTGGTTCGCTGGTTGGGGGAGATAGCCTGTAAATGAGGGTGTGTCCATGCGCCGAATAAAGGTTACGTACTCTTTGCATGCCACACCCCCACCCCCGAGAAGGCTCAGGATTAGGCTGCCACCTCCCAGTGGTAACCGTGCCGCCATGGCACAAAATAATGGGACCGCCTATCCTCTCCACCATCCAACTCTTAGATAGAGCTCAGCTTTCCTAGTGCCTGAAAGCCAAACCCTAAACTCAGAGTGAGACAGCAGTCAGATAAGCCAACATAGGTCCAAGATACAAGCGGACGGTAGCCCGTATCCCCTCACTAAAAAAAACCCCCACATCAGGGGATAAAAAAAAGAGCTTGAAAGGGGTTACCACAAATACATCCTAACCTAAATAAAATAATAAACTAGACTCTTGACAAAGAGTCTGCCAACACATTTTCTTTGCCGGCAATGTAACGAATTTTGAAGTTATAGGGCTGCAGCCTGAGCGTCCAACGCATAAGCCTTGTGTTGTGATTCTTCATGGCTTGGAGATAGACTAACGGGTTGTGATCACTGTAGACTGTGACCACCTGCGATGTCTGGCCCACATAAACATCGAAATGCTCCAAAGCCATTACCAGCGCGAGGGCTTCTTTTTCAATGGTAGAGTAAGCTCTCTGATGTGGCTGGAACTTAGCTGAAAAGTATGCTACAGGCTGCAACTCCTTGTTCCCGATTTGTAATAGTACCGCCCCAACCCCAGACTCACAAGCATCAACCTGTAATGAAAAAGGTTTGGAGAAGTCTGGAGACAGGAGAATGGGTGCAGAGCACAATAATCTTTTTGCTTTATTAAAAGCAGTGTTACAATCTGACGTCCAATTAAAGGGAACTTTATGACTGGTAAGAGAGGTAAGAGGGGCTACAATATCTGAGAAATTCTTACAGAATCTTCTGTAAAATCCTATCATGCCTAGGAAACGTTGAAGAGATTTCCTATCATGAGGAACTGGATAATCTTTAATCGAAAGAACTTTAGCAAGTTTAGGTGCAACATTACCACTACCTACTTCATGGCCTAGAAAAGTGATAGTGGCCTGGCCAAAGGAAGATTTAGACAAATTAACTGTTAATTGGGAATTCTTAAAGGTCTCAAACAGAGCTTTAAGTCTAAGTAGGTGTTGATCCCAAGTATCAGACACCACAACAATATCATCTAGGTATGCTTCCGTGCCTTCAAGTCCTTTAATAGCCTGATGGATGAGTTTCTGGAATGAAGAGGGGGAATTTTTCATTCCGAAGGGGGTAACTGTATACTGATAATGACCTCCTGGAATTACGAAGGCAGAGATTTCCTTCGCCTTATCTGTCAAAGGTACCTGATAGTAACCTTTAAGGAGATCTAATTTGGACACAAAAGTAGCCTTACCCACAAAGTCAATTACGTCATCCAGACGAGGAAGAGGGTAAGCATCTGTAATTGTGACCTCGTTCACTTTACGGTAGTCTGTGCACATACGAAACCCTCCATCAGCCTTCTTTACTAGGATGCACGGTGAAGCCCATGGACTAGATGACTCCTCCACTAAACCATGTTCTAACAAGAAGTCTACTTCCTGCTGAAGTAGCCTTTGCTTTTCAGGATTAGCTCTGTAGGGGGAGAGTTTAATTGGTTTAGATTTTCCCACATCTACATCATGGTAACCTAACGTACATTTTTTCGGCACATCCGAAAAAATATTAGGATATGACTGTAGAAGCTCAGTTAAATTTGTTGCTTGTATTTCAGATAATCCATCCATTAACGGGCTAGGATCCTTGAGGAGGACAGAATTTGAAAGTTTAGTATTAATTTCAGAGATAGAGTGCAAAGAGTCAGAGTCGTCCTCAGAGGTAGAGGACAGAGTCATTACTGGGACTTTATCTGGTGTATGAAAGGCCTTGATTTGATTAATGTGGTAAGTTTTTGTTTTTGAGGTCTTATCAATGGGAGCTACCACATAATTTAAATCAGATAATCTACTTACAATCTGCATAGGTCCCGTATATCTAGCTTTCAAGGTGTGGCCAGGTATAGGTTCCTGCACCAACACCTTGTCTCCTGGATGGAAGGAGCGGAATTGTGCACTTTTGTCATACCTCTGTTTCATCTTACTTGAGCTATTTTTAGGTTAGCCGTGGCTAACTCACGTGCCACCTGCAACCTTGAAGACGGGTTGTAGAGTGCTGAGCTTACGTCTTCTCCCATCCATCCTTCTTTGAGCACCCGAAGAGGACCTCGTACATTGTGCCCAAAGATCAGCTCAAACGGACTATACCCTGTAGACTCTTGCACCGTCTCTCGTACTGAGAACAGCAACAATGGTAGAGATTCATCCCAATCTGTCGGAAAGTGCATGCAAAAACTTCTCATCATTGTTTTTAATGTTTGGTGGAATCTTTCCAAGGCGCCTTGGGACTGAGGGTGATAGGCAGTGGATAAGTTGTGAATTATCCCTAACCTAGTTAATACTTCCCTAAATGCTTTGGCAGTGAAGTTAGTACCTTGATCACTTTGTATAGTTTTAGGAATGCCAAAACAAGAAATGAATTTTGTTAAAGCTTTGAGAATAGCTTTAGTATTGATACTACGCATTGGGATCGCTTCAGGATATCTGGTTACTTTATCCATAATTGTAAATAAATACTGATTTCCAGACTTTGACTTAGGTAGTGGACCTACACAATCTATAATTAAATCTGCAAAAGGTTCTCCATCAGCAGGTATGGGTTGGAGAGGTGCAGGTTTAATAGAATGTCCAGGTTTTCCAACTTGCTGACATTCTCGGCAACACCTAATATGATTCTTCACATCTTTCTTTAATGTTGGCCAATAAAATTCTTTTGTGATTCTATACAAGGTTTTTGTAATTCCTAAGTGACCTCCTGATGACGTATTATGAGCTATATTTAATATCTGAGGTCTATACTTGGTTGGAACCACTAACCTGTCGTATAATTGCCGGCCCTCTGTCTCCTTACCAGTCTCAGTGCATACCAAATAATCATTTTTAACTTCATACTTGACTGGATGACCCAAAGAGGATTTACCCATGGCTGCCTCAAAAGTGAATTTTAACGAAGGGTCCTTACGTTGTTCCTCCCGGAAGGACAGTCCCTCGGGCATGGAAACAGAGACATCTGGCAATCCTGCAACCTGGGAATAGGAAGGCTTGATCGGGGTCTGTTCACTTGATTTACGAGACTCCGGCCGGTGTGTCTCATAAAACAACGTGGCTATTCCGAGATCGGAGTCGTCCAAGGATAGGTCAACATTCTCCCCAGACAACCCTTGGGATGTTGCCCGAGTTATGGCCAACACTGGAGAAGCATTAATCATTATAGGTTCAGGACACGAAGTAACAGTAGTAATGTTATTACCCAGTAATAACATGGCATTTTTCATGGGAAATCCTTTTGAGATACCTACAGTCAAGTACCCAGTGTAATATTTGCACTGTACATAAATTTTATGCAAAGGAACAGAATATATAGTTCCTCCATAGGCTTCCAATAAAACTGAGGAATTCAAGGAAGTATTCTCTGAAAGGGGTAATATTCCTTCTCTGACAAGTGAGCAATATGCTCCAGTATCTCTAAAGGTATTTACTTTAGTTGGTTCTGAGTTTTCCTGAAGGGAAATAAGACTTTCGCAATAATAAGGGGCCATACCTTTTTCTACTTCTCTAGGGGACATGTTACTAGGGATATTAGAGATTTTCCCGATGGGTTGAGGTTTTTGGGGGCAGTTGGAACTGATATGACCTACTTTATTACACCTGAAGCAGACGACAGGCTTGCCCTTTACTCCCTGATGACGTTGCAAGTGGTGTCGTTCTGGCTGGTGCCTCTCTGGATATTGTTGTCGAGATGCTCCATAAGTAGTTTGCCTCTCCGCAGGGGGACCATATGTTGAGAAGCGTGGCTCACCAGGTGACTTGGTTGGATGTCGTAGACGCTCTCCCTCCGGCTGGCACTTCATTCTCCAATGTTGTCGATCTCTGCTCACGCCAGACTGTTGAAAAGAGAGACGGGACCGCTCGGACAAGGAGCGGTTCGTTTCGAAGGTATCAGCCAACCTGGCCGCCTCCAATGCAGTGGTTAAGTCACGATCCTGCAGAAAGACACGAACCTCTGGTCCCACAGACTCCAGCAGGTTATCAATCAGAATAAGCTGCACCAGCTCCTCAAAGTTAGAGACACCACTCGCTTTATACCAGCTGGTAAAAGCTTTGGTTTGCTGTCTCACAAAGTCCACCAGGGATTGACCAAGCTGCCGCCTGTTCAATTTGAAGGTCTTACGATATTTAGCTGGGATACATGTATATGCTCCCAACACTGTGGTCTTCACTACTTGATAATCAGAGAATTCAGCGTCAGTTAATACCGACGTAAATTCCTGTGCCTTACCCAATAATGCTGTATGAACCAACGCTGCCCAGTGCTGTTCCGGCCACCTCAAGGCTCGAGCCTGATTTTCGAAGCTTTCGAAAAATTGCTCTGGTTCGGCCTCATTGAAGCGGGGAACAAGCTGTACTGCTTTTTGTAAACTGAAATCGTTTACAGAATGCGAAAACTGCCTCCTTTCTCTTTCCCTATCAAATTCTTCCCTTGCGAATGCTCTCTGTTCCCTAGTTTGCTCAAGATTGATTTTTGCCAGCTGAAGTGCCAACGACGCTGATTCACCCTGGGACAACCCATGTGCACTATACTGACCATTTTGCTCCGTAGGTGTATCATCTTCCTCCTGCGAGAACATAGTAGTTTTTGCCCTAGCTCCCGTAGAGGGAGGAGTCTGATGTGCCATCTCTTCTTCAATAAGTATGTCAGCAATAAGTGAACGCAGTTGCGCAGCTGTAAGAGTGCGTTTATAGGGAATGCCAATGGAACGAGCAATTTGCCAACAACGCTGTAGGGACAATTTAGGTAGGTTATGCAAAGTATATGCCGACACCAGGCGTCTGACTCGTCTAGGTGGCATAAGTTATTCGCTATGCACAGTACGAATACCCCAACGTAACACGTTAATTTGCAGAACACGCTTAGCTATGCACAGTACGATTGCAGAATACGCATACAAGCAAAGCCGACTGCACACAAGATTGACCGTAGCGAAGCGAGCACACTGAACAAGCTAGTAGCGAGCTGTTGAACGATCACACAATAGCAAGGCTGATCATAAGCAACTGACACGCAAAATTTGTAAAGCGAAGCGAAACAGCAAGCTACACAATGTTCCTGCTACAAGCTTCACCCTAAGCTCAACCGTTTCTCTAAGTCCAGCTCTCGGACAGGCTACCCATATTACAACCTAGGATTTCAAATGGCCTGTTATCCCAGGTGTAATGGGAGCAAATAAACACAGTAGAAAAAGTTTAGACTTATATTATCCTTCACCAATTATAACAGCAATATGTACACTATGTACAGTGATAAATATAGTGCACTCCACGGTAAGCAAGGCAGAAATAGAAGCCATAAGATAGCAGACCGTGCTTCAACCAGCTCTAGAGTGGGAATGACAAGGGCAGACAGGAGAGCGGTATCCACATAACCTCTGCGATTGTCAATCCCACCTTCTTATTGGCTAGAACCTGGTCACTAGTTGAACGATGGGGCCCCATCATCAACTCTTAGCAACCTGGTTCGCTGGTTGGGGGAGATAGCCTGTAAATGAGGGTGTGTCCATGCGCCGAATAAAGGTTACGTACTCTTTGCATGCCACAACCATCAAGGATTGGTTGCCACCAAGAATTGGTTGCTATCAAGGCTAGGTTGCCACCAAGGATTGGTTGCTATCAATGTTGGGTTGCCACCAATTTTGGGTTGCCAACAAGGCTCGGTTACCATCAAGGATTGGTTGCCACCAAGAATTGGTTGCTATCAAGGCTGGGTTGTCACCAAGGCTGGGTTGCCACCAAGGACTGGTTGCTATGAAAGCTGGGTTGCCGCTAAGGTTGGGTTGCTACCAAGGACTAGGTGCTATCAAGGCTGGGTTCCCAATATGGCTGGGTTGCCACTAAGGACTGGTTGCCATCAAGGATTAGTTGCTATCAAGGTTTGGTTGCTATTAAGGCTGGATTGCCAATGGTGGTGTCCTACAGTAATTGGCGTAGTCGCAGGTAATCAATTATTTGGGCAGCAGGTGGAGCAGAGAGAGCTGCCACCCAGCACCATGACCAGCTGGTACTGAAACACACCTGTAACTCTTATACACACACCTGCAGCAGCTGCTACTGCTCCTTCATAAACCAACACACACACACTCACATAAACACACACACACGCACAAGGGCAGAAGATGACATGAAAGCATCATGAAAGCAATAGGAGATGATGACATAACACAGCTGGCAAATTTTCTGAGAATAGGGGGATTTGCAAGAGGAAGAACCCAGCCAAAGTGACTTTTCAAGGCAGAATCGGCTCGAAACAGGATCCTGCAGGAGACGGCAAGACTAAGAGACATGACAGCATACCAGAGGGTGTATCTCGTGACAGAACGCGAGAAGAAAGGCAGACACTGAAAGAGAGGGTACAAAGATGGAAGGTGGAAAAGGAGGTGAAGATGGAGATGGACAGGAGAACCCAGACTCAGGAGGAAGCTCAAATACAATCTCCCTCACAGACACCTACAGAAGCCTCCCAACCAGGACAACCCCAATGCAACCAAACATTCTAACCCAAAATACACATGCCATACCCAATGCCCCCACCCACCTCATTACAAACTCTACCTTCACAGCAACCACCCATAGTTCCTCATCAGGTCTCCCGCTTTCCCAACCCCAATGTACCTCCCAGACCACCATTTTAGAAAAGTTGAAGGTTTGGTATACAAATAAATGTGAAGAGTGGCATGAAAGAATCAAGGAGACATCCCCAGACATAACAGTGCACTCAGAAACGAAACTCGCCAGGATAACAGCTGCAATCTTTCCACCTGGATATCAAATTCTCAGGAAAGACAGAGGGAGCAGAGGGGGGGGGGGGAGGAGTTGCACTGCTCATTAAAAACCGGTGGGGATTTGAAGGAATGGATGGAATGGGTGAAAGGGACTACATAGGAAGAATCCAGTCTGAGGGCCATAAGGTGGTAATTGCTGTAATGCACAACCCGTCACACAACTGCAGGAGGCCAAGAGAAGAATACAAAGAGAGTAACAGAGCAATAGTAGACACACTAGCCGAGGTGGCCAGAAGAGCTCAATGGGGAGAGCAAAGTTACTAGTAATGGGTGATTTCAATTACAAGCAGATTGATTGGGAAAACCTGGAGTCCCATGGGGGTCCCGAATCATGGAGAGCCAAGATGATGGGTGTGGTACTGGAAAACCTCATGTATCAACAAGTTAGAGATACTACCAGAGAGAGAAGTAAGGATGATCCTGCAAGACTGGACCTAGTATTCACCTTGAGTAGTTCGAACATCGAGGATATCATGTATGAAAGGCCCCTTGGACCTAGTGATCATGTGGTTCTGTGCTTTGATTGTATAGTTGAGCTACAAGTGGAGAGGGGAATGGGAATAGGATGGGATAAATGAAACTACAAAAGTAGTGGTAGTGACAAAAGTAATACAATATGGTAGAGCAATTAATTCGTACATGAGTAAAAGGATATAAAAGCTATTACTTGGGTAACATAAAAATAGGTTGGACAAATGTAGACTGGAAAGAGGCAGCTTGTTTCAGTGTTCACTCTCTGTAATGTGCTTGTGTAGTATAACAGGAGAGACTATGTGATGGCAGGGTTTACTGTTTTCAGGAGGATTCTTGCTAAGACTTCGGAGATGGTGAAGCTGCCGTTGTTTTGTTTAATTGTATTCGAAACAGCGATCAGTGCTGATTCGAGGCACTTGCGTCTGCGGAAATTAGTTTCTTTGATCACTAATTGGGCGTCTCTGAATTTCATGAGATGATTGGTGGAATTTCGGTGTTGTACACAGGCGTTGTTCAAGTTATCGTTCCTACATGCGTAAATGTAGGAACGATCACATAGTCTCTCCTGTTATACTACACAAAGCACATTACAGAGAGTGAACACTGAAACAAGCTGCCTCTTTCCAGTCTACATTTGTCCAACCTATTTTTATGTTACCCAAGTAATAGCTTTTATATCCTTTTACTCATGTACGAATTAATTGCTCTACCATATTGTATTAGATTAAGACACATGTGCAACATCTGGGTATCTTTATTGTAGACGTTTCGCCATCCAGTGGCTTTATCAATACAAATTCTAGGACATAACTTGAAGACAGTAGAACTATGTACAGAAGATGAGGTAATCAGTCCCTCAACCTAGGAGTAGGTGCGAAGAGCACCATAGTCGTGGAGATTCTGAAGCAGAAGAAAGGAGCCTGGCGCTTATATAGTAACGTCAGGTGTAGCAGACGAGGGCATATTCACTGGTAGGCGGGATTCCCCAGTGGAAGTAGGTCCTTCCCAAAGAGATGGGTTAGTTGTAGTAGTAGTTGTCGTAGTCGTGGAGGTTATGTACATGTCCTCAGAATTAAGATTCCATGATGTTGCAGTGTCTGACAAGTTGTGTACGAATGGTATATAATACCGACAAGATGAGATTAAGACACAACTTGTCAGACACTGCAACATCATGGAATCTTAATTCTGAGGACATGTACATAACCTCCACGACTACGACAACTACTACTACAACTAACCCATCTCTTTGGGAAAGACCTACTTCCACTGGGGAATCCCGCCTACCAGTGAATATGCCCTCGTCTGCTACACCTGACGTTACTATATAAGCGCCAGGCTCCTTTCTTCTGCTTCAGAATCTCCACGACTATGGTGCTCTTTGCACCTACTTCTAGGTTGAGGGACTGATTACCTCATCTTCTGTACATAGTTCTACTGTCTTCAAGTTATGTCCTAGAATTTGTATTGATAAAGCCACTGGATGGCGAAACGTCTACAATAAAGATACCCAGATGTTGCACATGTGTCTTAATCTCATCTTGTCGGTATTATATACCATTCGTACACATATTGTATTACTTTTGTCACTACCACTACTACTACTACTACTACTACTACCACTAGTGAACATCGAAATGGTACCTCACTAGTATTGCACCTCACTCTGAGCCTTTATATACCCTCTGTGTCCATGTATTGTTTGTAATGGCTTGGTAAAGCTCCTGGAGAGCGAAACGTTGCCACAATAAATGTCACATTAGTTGCACTTGTGTCCTTATACTTTACACAAAGTTACACAAAGTGTATAGCCACAGGCACACCCAGTAAACAAAGGAACACTTAATGAATACAGAAGTGATATATATTATGTATTTATTCAGATCGCATAAAATAAACCAAAAACCCTGTAGTCATCTTCGTCAGCTGTAAACAAGGAAACCACAGCCATCCAGTGGTGGTATACAGCCCTAGATCGTCCGCTGGCCACAGTGCTGTGGCATTCTCACTAGCCAGGAGGAAGTCGAGGGGGAAGGAGCTGGTTCAATTACCTCGTCTGTGGTATCATAATAGCCACCACACACTCTCAAGCCGTCAGGTAGTATATATCCCATTGTAACCATTCGTTTTCTGTGATATTTTGTGTTCACTGTTCATCATTCAGTTAGTGTTGAAATCCTCTTACATTTGTAAATATTGTTCACGGTGATTCAGCAAAGGAAGAATATATAGATTACTTCCGAGAATAATTTTATTTCTTTCTGAGTAATATTCATGACTAATTAGCAGTTGCTTATAGCACAACCTAATACTGTAAGTCTGCAACACAAGTACGTCACTTTGTGGAAAATACACATAGTAAACGTACAGAAAAGTACACACACACACACACACACACACAAACGACATGACGGAAGGAATAGACTCCGAAGTGTCCCTGTTTGCAGATGACGTGAAGTTGATGAGAAGAATTCATTCGATCGAAGACCAGGCAGAACTACAAAGGGATCTGGACAGGCTACAGACCTGGTCCAGCAATTGGCTCCTGGAGTTCAACCCCACCAAGTGCAAAGTCATGAAGATTGGGGAAGGGCAAAGAATACCGCAGACGGAATACAGTCTAGGGGGGCCAGAGATTACAAACCTCACTCAAGGAAAAAGATCTTGGGGTGAGTATAACACCAAGCACATCTGAAGCGCACATCAACCAAATAACTGCTGCAGCATATGGGTGACTAGCAAACCTCAGAACAGCATTCCGACATCTTAATAAAGAATCGTTCAGGACCCTGTACACCATGTACGTTAGGCCCATATTGGAGTATGGGGCACCAGTTTGGAACCCACACCTAGCCAAGCACGTAAAAAAACTAGAGAAAGTGCAAAGGTTTGCAACAATACTAGTCCCAGAGCTAAGAGGTATGTCCTACGAGGAGAGGTTAAGGGAAATCAACCTGACGACACTGGAGGACAGAAGATAGGGGGGACATGATAACGACATACAAAAAAATGATAGGAATTGACAAGGTGGACAAAGACAGGATGTTCCAGAGATGGGACACAGCAACAAGGGGACACAGAAGTTGAAGACACAGATGAATCACAGGGATGATAGGAAGTATTTCTTCAGCCATAGAGTAGTTAGGAAGTGGAATAGTTTGGCAAGCGATGTAGTGGAGGCAGGATCCATACATAGCTTTGAGCAGAGATATGATAAAGCTCACGGTTCAGGGAGAGTGACCTTGTAGCGACCAGTGAAGAGGCGGGGCCAGGAGCTAGGACTCGACCCCTGCAACCTCAACTAGGCGAGTACACACACACACACACACACACACACACACACACACACACACACACACACACACACACACACACACACACACACACCACGGGTGAGATTAGAACCCGCGATCCTAGAGTGGTCACAGTGGTGCCTATGCTAACCTTCCCATGGTGTAGAAATATACCTAGTTGCATAAATCTTATTGTAGCTAGATGGTCCAGTGGCTAACGCGACGGTCTGGAGTTCTGTGACTCTTTGATCGCGGGTTCTAACCCCACCCGTAGAATGGTTTGTTTACAGTCGTGTCATTACGATTTCGCGAGTCATGTGGACACACACACAGAGGAGCTGTGACTCGACCCCTGAAACCACAACTAGGTGAGCACATACCAGGAGCTGTGACTCGACTCCCTGCAACCACAACTAGGTGAGCACACACACACACACACACACACACACACACACACACACACACACACACACACACATACAGACACAGGAATCAGAGTTACAGAGGGAAAGGCAATGGGAGGTGGAGAGGGCGAAGTCAGTGTTTATTCATGGACTTCAGGAGAGCGAGGGAAGGACATACACTGAAAGACGGCAGGTAGAAAGAAGGAAGACTGAGAACATCACAGAAATAGGTGAAGAGGTCATGTCCGAGACTGTAAATTTTCAGAGGATAGGGGAGTATTTGAAGGGGAGAAGACGACTGATCAAGCTGATTTTCAGGACAGAAAAAGTACAGAACAAGATCCTCCAAGAGAAACCACGGTTGAAGGACTCGGCAGAATACAAGAGGGTGTTCCTGGACCGAGACAGGACACACAGAACGACAACAGTTGAGGGAAAGGACACAAAAGCGAAAGGAGCTAGGAGGAAAGACAAGGACAGAATCAGCAAAGGAAAACCAGAGAAGGGCAGAGCAACAAGAGCAAGCACACACAGAACCATCCCCAGAACCCCACAACCAATCACGCTGTCCCAACAAACCACAACCCACGCCCACAGCTCTCACCTAACACTCAGCTATAGAACCCCACAGTACAATGCCAGGTCCCCCACCCTAACAGACCCCCGAAAACACAGTGTTCGAGAGGAAACTGAAGGCATGGTATACCAACGCTGATGGAATAGAAAATAAGTGGGAGGAGTGGCACGAAAGAGTCAAAGAGGCATCACTGGACATTATAGCTCTCAAAGAAACCAAGCTCACAGGTATGATAACAGATACCATCTTTCCAACAGGATATCAGATCCTGAGGAAAGACAGAGGGAACAGAGGAGGAGTGGCACTGCTGGTCAAAAACCGATGGGAGTTGATGAGCTGGAGAAAGGAGACAGTGGAGAAGGAAGAGATTACATAGTAGGAACGCTTCAGTCTGGAGGTCTCAAGGTGGTAATTGCAGTGACGTTTAATCCACCACAGAACAGCAGGAGGCCGAGGCAAGGGTATGACGGGAGTAATAGAGCGATGGTTGACACACTGGCACAAGTTGCAAGAAGGGCTCACGCAAGCAGGGCAAAGCTACTGATCATGGGTGACTTCAACAACATGGAAATCGATTGGGATAACTTGGAGCCACATGGGGAACAAGAAACGTGGAGGGCTAAGATGATTGAGGTGGTACTGGAAAACTTCATGGACCAACATGTAAGGGACACTACCAGAGAGAGAGGAGGGGATGAACCAGCGAGACTGGACATAGTTTTCACCTTGAGTAGTTCAGATATTGAAGACATCCCATATGAAAGACCCCTTGGGGCCAGCGATCATGTGGTTTTAAGGTTTGAATACACAGTAGAGTTACAAGTGGAGGGGGGGAACAGGAAGGGCCAGATGAAAGAAGCCAAACTACAAGAAGGACTACGCAGGAATGAAGAACTTCCTGAACGGGGTTCAGTGGGACAGAGAATTGGCAGGGAAGTCAGTAAAAGAGATGATGGAATATGTGACAACAATATGCAAGGAAGTTGAGGAGAGGTTTGTACCCAAGGGTAACAGGAATAAGGATAAAGCCAGGATGAGCCCGTGGTTCACCCAAAGGTGCAGGGAGGCCAAAAAAAAAGTGCTAGAGAATGGAAGAAGTATAGAAGGCAAAGGATGCAGGAGAATAAGGAGAGCAGTCGTAGAGTCAGAAATGACTATGCACAGGTAAGAAGGGAGGCCCAATGACAATATGAAAATGACATTGCAGCGAAAGCCAAATCTGACCCAAAGCTGTTGTACAGCCACATCAAGAGGAAAACAACAGTCAAGGATCAGGTAATCAGGCTAAGGAAGGAAGGAGAGATCACAAGAAACGACCGAGAACATCTGAGAAACTCAACATGAGATTCAAAGAAGTGTTCACAGAGGAGACAGAAGGGACTCCAGAAAGATGGAGAGCTGGGATACGCCACCAAGTGTTGGACAAAATACATGCAACCGAGGAAGAAAAGAGGCAGCTTCTGAGCGAGCTAGACACTTCAAAGGCGATGGGACCGAATAACATCTCTCCATGGGTCCTGAGACAGGGTGCAGAGATGCTATGTGTACCCCTAACAACAATATTCAACACATCTATCGAAACAGGGAGATTACCTGAGGTATGGAAGACAGCAAATGTGGTCCCAATTTTTAAAAAACGGGACAGACAAGAAGCACTAAACTATAGACCAGTGTCACTGATGTGTATAGTATGCAAAGTCATGGAGAAGATTATCAGGAGAAGAGTGGTGGAACACCTAGAAAGAAATGAGCTTAACAGCCAACACGGTTTCAGGGACGGGAAATCCTGTGTCACAAACCTACTGGAGTTCTATGACAGGGTGACAGCAGTAAGACGAGAGAGAGAGAGGGGTGGGTATTATTATTATAATCAAAAAGAAGCGCTAAGCCACAAGGGCTATACAGCTGAGGGGTGGGTAGATTGCATTTTCTTGGTCTGTAAGAATGCGTTTGACACAGTTCCACACAAGAGATTAGTACAAAAACTGGAGGACTAATCAGGGATAACAGGGAAGGCACACAATGGATCAGGGAATACCTGTCAGGAAGACAGCAGTGAGTCATGGTACGTGGCGAGGTGTCAGAGTGGGCACCTGTGACGAGTGAGGTTCCACAGGGGTCAGTCCTAGGACCGATGCTGTTTCTGGTATTTGTGAACATGACGAAAGGAAGAGACTCAGAAGTGTCCCTGTTTGCAGATGATGTAAAGTTGATGAGAAGAATTCACTCGGACGAGGACCAGGCAGAACTACAAAGGGATCTGGACAGGCTGCAGGCCTGGTCCAACAATTGGCTCCTGGAGTTCAACCCCACCAAGTGTAAAGTCATGAAGATTGGGGAAGGGCAAAGAAGACCGCAGACGGAGTACAGTCTAGGGGACAGAGACTACAAACCTCACTCAAGGATAAAAATCTTGGGGTGAGTATAACACCAGGCACATCTCCTGAGGCGCACATCAACCAAATAACTGCTGCAGCATATGGGTGCCTAGCAAACCTAAGAACAGCATTCCGACATCTTAATAAGGAATCGTTCAGGACCCTGTACACCATGTACGTTAGGCCCATATTGGAGTATGCGGCACCAGTTTGGAACCCACACCTAGCCAAGCACGTAAAGAAACTAGAGAAAGTGCAAAGGTTTGCAATAAGACTAGTCCCAGAGCTAAGGGGTATGCCCTACGAGGAGAGGTTAAGGGAAATCAACCTGACGACACTGGAGGACAGGAGAGATAGGGAGGGACATGATAACGACATATAAAATACTGAGAGGAATTGACAAGGTAGACAGAGAGACAATGTTCCAGAGATGGGACACAGCAACAAGAGGACACAGTTGGAAATTGAAGACAGATGAATCACAGGGATGTTAGGTAGTATTTCTTCAGTCACAGAGTAGTCAGGAAGTGGAATAGTTTGGTAAGCGATGTAATGGAGGTTTCAAGTACTTTTTAAATATATGTATGAAATATTCAAAATTAATAATGATTTTTATCGATTTTAATGGGATTTTTTTAAAAATGTTTAAATTATATGTAAATGTTGAAAATCATCAAAAATCATATTTTTTAGCATTCATAGCTTTAAGCAGAGGTATGATAAAGCTCATGGTGCGGGGAGAGTGACCCAGTAGAGGCCAGTGAAGAGGCGGGGCCAGGAGCTTGGAATCGACCCCTGCAACCACAACTAGGTGAGTACAACTAGGTGAGTACACACAGTCAACATTCACTCAAGACACAAAGTACTGTATATACAACTCACGTGAGGCCCATCTTAGAGTGCAAGAACCATGAAACCCTCACCGGATAAGCCATGTTAAGACACTGGAGGCGGTACAGAGGCATGCAACCAGACTCTTCACAGAACTAAGGGAAGTGAGTTATGACGAGGGGCTGAGGAATGAACCTGGTGACATTAAAGGAAGAACAAGAATGAAGAATTCAAAATATGCACTGAAGACAAAACACAGGAGAACCTCACCATACAAATAAAGAAACCAATAAAAGACTTAGGTGTAAGAATATCAGATGATCTATCATCTGACAGAAAATGACAGGATAATGACAACTTTCATAACACTAGAAATAATGACAGTGGTGACACGACTTAAATGACTTCAGCTTCACGTTTAGAATAATGTTCAGTGTTAATGGTTCCGTTCAGAGCAAGCGAGAGAGCTAAAATATGTAAAAACATGTATTGCCTTCATACGACCCTTGAAGGTTTGGCGCTTCTTTATAATAACTGCCTTTATAGAACCAATAAAATATATAAACAACTGGTAATTCCTATAAGTACTTCGAAGGAATGTAGTCTCTGGAGTGAAGAGAGAGAGAGAGAGAGAGAGAGAGAGAGAGAGAGAGAGAGAGAGAGAGAGAGAGAGAGAGAGAGAGACAGAGAGAGAGACAGAGAGAGAGACAGAGAGAGAGACAGAGAGAGAGACAGAGAGAGAGACAGAGAGAGAGAGAGAGAGACAGAGAGAGAGAGAGAGACAGAGAGAGAGAGAGACAGAGAGAGAGAGACAGAGAGAGAGAGACACACACAGAGAGACTTGATAAATAAATACAAGGAAGATACTTGAGCTCCTGGCCCTAAACTTACAAACTATCATAATGCAATGATCGCGAACAAACAATGTAGGATGCAAAACAACTACGGTGGAAGTTAGATAACTTTAGGTCTTTTGTGTTGCATTCACATCTTCAGGAGCTTGCAATGTTGCAGAAATGAACAGAAAGTCCAGGTAGATTCATTCAAGGGAACGACTCTAGCCAGAGTCGTTCCCTCGCACGAATCTACCTGAACTTTTTACTCATTTCTGCAACATTGCAAGCTCCTGAAGATGTGTTGAGTGCAACACAAAATACCTAAAGCTGTCATTCAACTCCCACCGTAGTTGTTTTGCATCCTGAAACTATCAAAATTTATTGACGTGGAAAATAAACCCAGTGAAAGCAATAGTGCCACAGGCACATTAAGAAAGTGTTGTGTCAACATCCATAGTCCAAGACTCTACAATCTACTACCAGCTGATATTAGAAATATTACCGACTAAGCGCACGAGTCTTCAAGTGGACACTGGATCACTGCCTCCTCAAAGTCAACCAGGTTATGATGCCTGTGTGAACCAGGTAGTCTCCAACAGCAACAGCAGCATCAAATCTAGTATGGACCAGGTCCACTAGATGGCGGCACTGGTGCCCAGAATAGTTGAGCGCTAAATACGAAAGACTGACAGGAGTTGCAAGCTCGTCAGATAATAACGAGTAAATCAAGTAAGTGACAGAGACGATAGATGAAACTCGACCCTAGAAAACACAAACTGGTGAGCAAATACGCAGGTACACAGTACACACAAAAGTACACTCAGTGAATATAAAAAGGTGCCCATAATAAGGATAGTAAATTACACAGTAACATAAAGGTTCACTCAGAAAACAAAGGTACACTTAGAAAATAAATACACTTAGAAAACAAATGTACGCTTAGAAAACAAAGATACACTTGAAAACAAAGGTACACTCAGAAAACGAAGGCTCACTCAGTACAAAGACTCACTCAGCAAACAGATACATTGAGTAAACAAAGGTACACCCGGTGCACAAAGGTACATTCGGTAAACATAAAGGTACATTCAGAAAACACAGATACACTCGCAAAAATACATTGAACACATACAAAGGTACAGAAGTAAAGAGTGAACAAGTAATTAAAGGTAAATACACACAAGTGATGTATAACAACGAAAACAAAGATGAAGAATGTATGGAGAACTGTCACCATCCATGCAAACACCAGCATTAACAACTGTTATCCACCCAAAAGCAGGCAGGAAAAATACAATGTTTTTACACCAAGATAAATCCGAGTGACTGGTTCTGCACATACAGTGACAAAACAAAACCCCTTAAACGAGTGGGAGGCACCGTAAATAGTACAAAATATGCCCAGTAAATAGGAACGAGTATAATAAGAGAGAAATATATACAAAGACTGAAAGGCCTTATACTTTTCATAACCATGCCTTTAAGTATTGTATTACCATCAGGGTTTACATGATATGTCCTTGTACACTGCTGCTAAAATAACCGCGCGGTGGCACCTACATACCTGCGACTAATTACAGATTGTAACACTAACTGGCTTCCAGGCTTCCTCAGTGACTGTCTGCTCAACTAGGCTAGTGCTGCTACAGTTACTGTGTGACGAGGCTAGCAAGCAGGAACCATGGTCAGAGAGCGGCTCCCGGGGGTGATGATCTCCTCAGCTACGTCAAGGAAGACTGAAGACATGACAAACGTTCATACAAAGGAATGCAGACATATACAGGTACGAATACAAAGGTACAAATGTAAGTTCACAATGGTGGAACAAACACACTAAACAAGTTTCAAGAGTAGGTATAACAGAGTTTACAAAGTGATGAACCAATAACATGTGCTTGAAGTACATGAACAGTCTCAGGACCAAACCCCACCCCTACCCCTCCATCCCTCCCCATCCTCTCTCTCTCTCTCTCTCTCTCACATAAAAAAAAAAAAATACTGTAAATATGATTGTCTTAAAATACGCATGAGCACGCACACATGCACTAACTATTGCTTGCTCTCGCATGATGGAGCTCACTTACTAAGTCTATCTCTGTTTTTCCCCTCTTTCACACACACACACACACACAAACAACGCGGAGGTTAGGGGGCGCCGACCCCCTTCCCTAGAAAATCCACGTAAAACTTTTGACACCTCAAAAACCTGACTAATAACCTTACCGTTAACATAAACAGTCGATTAACACATATATTGTATGTTATATGCATTATATACTGTATTCTTACAATAAAATAAGCTACAGAATACAAAATGTTGTTAAGAAAATCTCCTTGATGTTGGTGAGGGGCTCTTGATTTAGGGAATTGGATCTGTGCTCCAGTTCCCCGAATTAAGCCTGAATGCCTTCCACATTCCCCCCCCCCCATGCGCTGTATAATCCTACGGGTTTAGCGCTTCCCCTTGATTATAATAATAACAATAATGTTAAGAAAATTATATGGAAGAGAAAATACATTTACAGTACTGTATTGAATTGCTCGTTACCGTACATTTAGGACGTGTTTCCACGTATCATTGTCTTATATGGTACTAAACACTGTACATGTTATACATATTACTAACACTACACATTAAAACAGAAGATAATGTGAAAAGGAAATTCATATTTATGATTTAATATCGCATCTTTACATTTGTTTATATGTCTCTTGATTGGTAACGGGACATGTATGATTTGTGCCTGCTTGTGTAACTTGTCAACAAATTTAACTTTTTATAATAGATCTGTGAAAATTTTATGGTAGTAAATGATAAAATAGACTAGTATCTGCATATATGTATTCATGACATACCTAACTTTTTCTTACATTCTCGGTTGCAAATCTCCCCCCATAATTTCCCACACACACACACACACACACACACACACACACACACATACACACACACACACAATATATATATATATATATATATATATATATATATATATATATATATATATATATATATATATATATATACTGAAAAAAATCCGTGTACAAATGGACCCAAGCAGTTCAAACACGTGTTGTTCAAGAGTCAACTGTCTGTGTGTGTGTGTGTGTGTGTGTGTGTGTGTGTGGGTGTGGGTGTGTGTGTGTGTGTGTGTGTGTGTGTGTGTGTGTGTGTGTGTGTGTGTGTGTGTGTGTGTGTGCGTGCGCGCGCGCGCCCGTGCGCCCGTGCCCGTGAGGGTGACCATCAACACTTGTTTTGAAAAATCTCTCTCCCTCTCTTTGGGATAGAGAAACGAAAGATACAAACGGCAGGAGACACACACACACACACACAGACACACACACACACACACACACACACACACACACACACACACACACACAGACACACACACACACACACACTATATTAATACAAGCAATACATGATTCATCGATCCAAACTCATCCTTTTAAGAGACGGAGCCCCAGTTACGTCCAGTAACTTGTACCCCAGTTTCTCCAATACCTTCCATGTATGCTGTACCCTAGCTTCTCCGACACTTTCCTTGTACGCTGTACCACAGCTTCTCCAACACACTTTCATTGCTGTGCAAGCAATCGCACTGCTTGCATGATAAAAACTGGTATGTTGTGAGGTGGTAGTGTGTGTGTGGCAGCGGGTTATTAGGAAGACTAGCATGGCTGGTAGTGATGACTGTTGTGGGTTTCCTTGTAGCTCAACACCCCACCCAAACCACCTCACGACTACTAGGTAAAAACTGGTCCTCTTAATGTTTAGTCGTGACGTTCATGACCTGTTGTCCCTTTGCTGGCCACTCCTGCGTCCCTGGTACTGCTGTACACTACTTGCTGGCCACTACTGCGTCCCTGGTACTGCTGTACACTACTTGCTGGCCACTCCTGCGTCCCTGGTACTGCTGTACACTACTTGCTGGCCGCTCCTGCGTCTCTGGTACTGCTGTACACTACTTGTTGGCCACTCCTGCGTCCCTGGTACTGCTGTACACTACTTGCTGGCCACTCCTGCGTCCCTGGTACTGCTGTACACTACTTGCTGGCCGCTCCTGCGTCCCTGGTACTGCTGTACACTACTTGCTGGCCACTCCTGCGTCCCTGGTACTGCTGTACACTACTTGCTGGCCGCTCCTGCGTCCCTGGTACTGCTGGCCACTCCTGCGTCCCTGGTACTGCTGTACACTACTTGCTGGCCGCTCCTGCGTCCCTGGTACTGTTGTACACTACTTGCTAGCCACTCCTGCGTCCCTGGTACTGCTGTACACTACTTGCTGGCCACTCCTGCGTCCCTGGTACTGCTGTACACTGCTTGCTGGCCGCTCCTGCGTCCCTGGTACTGCTGTACACTACTTGCTGGCCGCTCCTGCGTCCCTGGTACTGCTGTACACTTCTTGCTGGCCACTCCTGCGTCCCTGGTACTGCTGTACACTACTTGCTGGCCGCTCCTGCGTCCCTGGTACTGCTGTACACTACTTGTTGGCCACTCCTGCGTCCCTGGTACTGCTATACACTACTTGCTGGCCGCTCCTGCGTCCCTGGTACTGCTGTACACTACTTGCTGGCCACTCCTGCGTCCCTGGTACTGCTGTACACTGCTGGCCGCTCCTGCGTCCCTGGTACTGCTGTACACTACTTGCTGGCCACTTCTGCGTCCCTGGTACTGCTGTACACTACTTGCTGGCCACTCCTGCGTCCCTGGTACTGCTGTACACTACTTGCTGGCCACTCCTGCGTCCCTGGTACTGCTGTACACTACTTGCTGGCCGCTCCTGCGTCCCTGGTACTGCTGTACACTACTTGCTGGCCACTCCTGCGTCCCTGGTACTGCTATACACTACTTGCTGGCCGCTCCTGCGTCCCTGGTACTGCTGTACACTACTTGCTGGCCACTCCTGCGTCCCTGGTACTGCTGTACACTGCTGGCCGCTCCTGCGTCCCTGGTACTGCTGTACACTACTTGCTGGCCACTTCTGCGTCCCTGGTACTGCTGTACACTACTTGCTGGCCGCTCCTGCGTCCCTGGTACTGCTGTACACTACTTGCTGGCCACTCCTGCGTCCCTGGTACTGCTGTACACTACTTGCTGGCCACTACTGCGTCCCTGGTACTGCTGTACACTACTTGCTGGCCGCTCCTGCGTCCCTTGTACTGCTGTACACTACTTGTTGGCCACTCCTGCGTCCCTGGTACTGCTGTACACTACTTGCTGGCCACTACTGCGTCCCTGGTACTGCTGTACACTACTTGCTGGCCACTCCTGCGTCCCTGGTACTGCTGTACACTACTTGCTGGCCACTCCTGCGTCCCTGGTACTGCTGTACACTACTTGCTGGCCGCTCCTGCGTCCCTGGTACTGCTGTACACTACTTGCTGGCCACTCCTGCGTCCCTGGTACTGCTATACACTACTTGCTGGCCGCTCCTGCGTCCCTGGTACTGCTGTACATTACTTGCTGGCCACTCCTGCGTCCCTGGTACTGCTGTACACTGCTGGCCGCTCCTGCGTCCCTGGTACTGCTGTACACTACTTGCTGGCCACTTCTGCGTCTCTGGTACTGCTGTACACTACTTGCTGGCCGCTCCTGCGTCCCTGGTACTGCTGTACACTACTTGCTGGCCGCTCCTGCGTCCCTGGTACTGCTGTACACTACTTGCTGGCCACTACTGCGTCCCTGGTACTGCTGTACACTACTTGCTGGCCGCTCCTGCGTCCCTGGTACTGCTGTACACTACTTGCTGGCCACTACTGCGTCCCTGGTACTGCTGTACACTACTTGCTGGCCGCTCCTGCGTCCCTGGTACTGCTGTACACTACTTGCTGGCCACTACTGCGTCCCTGGTACTGCTGTACACTACTTGCTGGCCACTCCTGCGTCCCTGTTACTGCTGTACACTACTTGCTGGCCGCTCCTGCGTCCCTTGTACTGCTGTACACTACTTGCTGGCCACTCCTGCGTCCCTGGTACTGCTGTACACTACTTGCTGGCCACTACTGCGTCCCTGGTATTGCTGTACACTACTTGCTGGACACTACTGCCTCCCTGGTACTCCTGTACACTACTGCCTCCCTGGCACTGCTGTACACTACCTGCTGGCTACCCCTGCCAACCTGGTACTGTACATCACCCACTTTCCTTTGCTGACCACTTCTTCCTGTTCTGTAGAGTACAGCCATTATCGTGTAGTTAGCGTTTTCGACAATGGGACAGTTTACACTTCCAACAATATAATATGACACGACCTCTAACATAATATGACTTTAAAGACATTGATGTCATGCTCATGTACTGTGTTCCAGCTCTAAATTTAAGAATATCATAATAATAAAAAGGGGTGGGGGAAGAATCACCACAATGACCACATACTGTACATTTTTAAATATCATATGAAAACTCTAGATATCATCCCACAAATTTTAAAAAGTGGTACAGCTCCATTAGAGATGAGCGGCAGCAAAGCAGCACAATAAAGAGTGCAAAGCAACAGCATAACACGTTTTAATTATGACTACTACTGAGCACCTGCAATCACAAACTGTACTAAGCTCACACACTGAGTCTCAATGGTTCGATCCCCGGTACGGGTGGAAACGTTGGGCATGTTTCGTTACACCTGTTGGCCCTGTTCACCTAGCATTAAGTACCTGGGTGTTAGCGGAATGTTGTGGGTGACATCCCCACAACATTCGGCTGATAACATTCGGGGTGCTTGTATACCTTAGGTGGGGCTGGCCTTTGAAATGAGATGAGGCAGGATAACAGCTATTGGCCTGTAAAATCGATTTGTGTAAAAAAAAAAAAAAATTAAACAGTGGGTTGCTACCTGCTGGTACTGTTATAGCGGGTTATGGACGCACCCGAAGACAACACAAGACGCTAATACCTGCTGGTACTGTTACAGCGGGTTATGGAGGCACCAAAAGACAGGAACACAGGAGGTAGCTACCTGCTAGTACTGTTATAGCAGGTTATGGACGCACTAGAAGACAGAAACAGAGGGGGTAGCTACCTGCTAGTACTGTTATAGCGGGTTATGGACGCACCGAACACAACGCAGGAGGTTGCTACCTGCTGGTACTGCTAGAGCGGGTTATGGACACACCAGAAGACCAACAATACCGAAGTAATGTTGACACTTCATTAGTCTGCAGAGGAGGTTTGTGGTTACAGGAAAGTGGGTGCGGGAGGGAAGAACAGCGAGTGGTGGAATGACATAAAGAGAGAGTAGTAAGATGAGTAAATGGAAAGAAAAAGAGAGGTTAAGAGAGTGGTGAAAGAATGTAATAAGAGAGCAAATGAGAGTGGGTGAAATTTTCTCAACAAATTTTGCTGAAAATAAGAAACTTATTGAATAAGTTGAGGAAGCCTAGGGAACGAATCATTTGATAGTTAAAAATAAGAGAGGAGAGTTATTAAATGGAGAGTTAAATGTGTTAAAATATATATATATATATATATACATTTATGTAAGACACTTTCCAGGAAAGCGCACTTGGTCAGCTTGGCGAGACTTGAAAACTGACAACCTTCCTGATGAGGCAATACGAAGACTGACAACCTTCCTGACGAGGCAAGACTGGAAGACTGACAACCTTCCTGACGAGGCAAGACTGGAAGACTGACAACCTTCCTGACGAGGCAAGACTGGAAGACTGACAACCTTCTTGACGAGGCAACAGCTTCAAGCTGGACAGACTTAGAGGAAATTATTCTTCCAGAAAGCTACAAGCCTGCGGCCGTTTCCACAGTCTTCCTATTTCCGGAGCCTGGCCTGGCGGTCAGGATTTTCAGTTCCTTTTTTGGTCAATCAAAATGCACTGAAAAAAAAACACACAAGAGGTTTTATGCTTGTTAATTTTTTTTTCATTAGTTGGTATACTGGCATAACTAGAGGCGAGGTGGTTGAGAATACAGGAGTGGTTCACCTCAACCAGAACCACAGAAGAGTGAGGTAAACCAAGTTAACTCTTTCCCAGTATATTATTAGAATCACATACGACACACCAGAGAGCTCTGTACCTTATGTTAGCGTCACGCTCACTATCAAGCGCTAAACCCATATGGGTCGCAGTAATTATAGTTGTATCAATGACTACACCCTCATACATGGTGATTATAATAACCTTCTTCCTTGTTTTTCTTTACATCTTATTCTCTCTATTTATGCAATAAGATCGTAGTAAACAAGTGGTATCAGGTGTACTCAAGTGTGGGTATCACCACACCATTTACAACCTCACATTTACGGATGAAGATGGGTCCTCTGAAGACTTGAGACGCTCTATCACCGTACCTGCAACAAGAGACAGGGAGAATTACACAAAAGTAATACGGCCAACGCAAATTTTGTTTATTACGTCACACGTGAATAAAGTGCAAGTAGAATTAATTACATTTCCCAAAACTTCTAAACCAGCACTGATTCAGGAAAGAAGTCATGTCTCAAAGCCCCCAACATAGGCCTACGATAGACTGACGAAGAACTGGTAATAAAATGGAGGAATGACGGAGTGGTTAGGTTAGGTAAGGTTTGTCAGGAAACAGGACAAGTGTTTCCTGACGCGTGTTTTAGTCATATGATAACCCGCAGCTGGAGCTTTTGGTCATCTAATCGAGGCCTTCCGCTGGCTTACCAGCGGTTATGATTATAACCATTAGATCTGAAATGAAATAAGTGCAGAGTGAAGACTTGTAAAGTAAAAGGACACAAGTGCAACTAATGTGACATTTATTGTGGCAACGTTTCGCTCTCCAGGAGCTTTATCAAGCCATTACAAACAATACATGGACACAGAGGATATATACCCTCTGTGTCCATGAATTGTTTGTAATGGCTTGATAAAGCTCCTGGAGAGCGAAACGTTGCCACAATAAATGTCACATTAGTTGCACTTGTGTCTTTTTACTTTACATATTGTCGGTAATTCTACCAACTTTATTACAGAGTGAAGACTTACATAACTTAGTGACAAAGGCCGGGGCGGCGGACTAAGACACACCAGAAAGATACTAGACAGTCATAATACATAGCAGGATGAGTCAAGGTAGTTAGCAGATTCCTCTAAGAGTCAGTAATAAACCCCATACTAATGTAGTGGCTTAGAAAACCAACAATTTGAAGAATGAAACACTTGTGTAACATTTGAGGAAACGTTTCGCCAGCCAGTGTCTTCTTCAGTCCAATACAATCTTGAGAAAAGTACAGCATATACTGTACTTTTCTTAAGACTGATGGACTGAACACATCGACTCCAGGTTGAGGGACTGATTACTCATTCTCTCCCTCATCACTCACCGTGCTTCTCTGTACTGGACTGAAGAAGCCACTGTCTGGCAAAACGTATCCTCAATAAAGCTTCCCAAATGTGACACAAGTGTCTCAACACGGAGACACCTTGAAAATTGCTTACTGTGTCACAAATGATAGTAAATGATAGAATACAAATATTGTGTATTCAAATAAGATCATATTTTATGAAAAGACAAACACGACAATGTTCTCCGAGTGTAAGTGCCTGGAAAATATACTGAAGCTTTGAGAGGATAAGAGGGAGCGATTTAAATTAGACAAATTTAGACTTAGAAAGGACATAGGAAAGTGTTGATTTGGAAATAGGGTAGTTGATGAGTGGAACAGTTTACCTAGTTGGGTTATTGATGCTAGGACTTTGGGTAGTTTCAAATTTAGGTTGGATAAATACATGAGTGATAGGGGTTGGATTTGAGTGGGACTTACACAGAGCTTATTTCTTGGGTAGCATTGAAAATTGGAAGATTGAGACACTTATGCAGCATATGGGAATCTTTATTCAGGAAACGTTTCGCCACACAGTGGCTTCATCAGTCCAATACAAAGAGGAAGGCGTAAGGAGAGGAGGAGAATGAGGTAATCAGTCCCTCAACCTGGAGTCGATGTGTTCAGTCCATCAATCTTGTAGAATGTACAGCATAGGGCCGTAGACGTGGCTTATATACTGTAGTGAGGTGAGGTGAAGCAGGCGGAGGCGGGGTCATAGTGGTACCATCCACTAGTCGAAGTAGGTCTTCGTCCAAAGGTTGAACAAGTGAACATTAAAATGGTATAAAATACCGACAGATTGTTAGGTAAGACACATATGCAACAGTTAGGTATCTTTATTTCGAAACGTTTCGCCTACACAGTAGGCTTCTTCAGTCGAGTACAGAAAAGTTGATAGAAGCAGAAGATACTTGAAGACGATGTAATCAGTCCATCACCCTTAAAGTTTTGAGGTGGTCAGTCCCTCAGTCTGGAGAAGAGCATTGTTCCGTTGTCTGAAACAATATGAAGTTGAAGTGACAGAATGGGGCTTTATATAGTGCCAGGAGGTGAGACGTAGGTTGCTTTGGGAGGGCAGGTCCCTCTCAAACCCAGCCGTTCTCACTAGTAGAGGTTGTTGAAGTTGATGGTCTGTACCAAGATACCCTTGTGTTGCAGTGTCTGACAGAATGAACATTAAAATGGTATAAAATACCGACAGATTGTTAGGTAAGACACATATGCAACAGTTAGGTATCTTTATTTCGAAACGTTTCGCCTACACAGTAGGCTTCTTCAGTCGAGTACAGAAAAGTTGATAGAAGCAGAAGATACTTGAAGACGATGTAATCAGTCCATCACCCTTAAAGTTTTGAGGTGGTCAGTCCCTCAGTCTGGAGAAGAGCATTGTTCCGTTGTCTGAAACAATATGAAGTTGAAGTGACAGAATGGGGCTTTATATAGTGCCAGGAGGTGAGACGTAGGTTGCTTTGGGAGGGCAGGTCCCTCTCATTCTGTCAGACACTGCAACACAAGGGTATCTTGGTACAGACCATCAACTTCAACAACCTCTACTAGTGAGAACGGCTGGGTTTGAGAGGGACCTGCCCTCCCAAAGCAACCTACGTCTCACCTCCTGGCACTATATAAAGCCCCATTCTGTCACTTCAACTTCATATTGTTTCAGACAACGGAACAATGCTCTTCTCCAGACTGAGGGACTGACCACCTCAAAACTTTAAGGGTGATGGACTGATTACATCGTCTTCAAGTATCTTCTGCTTCTATCAACTTTTCTGTACTCGACTGAAGAAGCCTACTGTGTAGGCGAAACGTTTCGAAATAAAGATACCTAACTGTTGCATATGTGTCTTACCTAATAACAGGTTGAACAAGTGTTGAAGAATTCTTTGTAACAAGATCCCATGATGCTGCAGTGTCTGACAGTTGTGATGAATGGTTTGAAAAACCGACAAGTTGAAGATTGAGACACCGTTTAAAATAAACAATAAAACATGGAGCCAATGAATACAGAGCCAGGGAAAACTTTCCAAATTTGTCCCACAAATACTGAAACAATGATAAGAAATCTTAAAAATAAGATTTTTTCAAATCGATGAAGAGCATATTGTAGTGCGAAACTTGGCAGCCAAGATAATGTGTTCTTGTGCAAACTTAAAGGAAGAAGACAAGGGAGGAGGCTAAAAAAAAAAAAAAAGATTCAGTCAAGACAAAGAGAGAAACATACAAATAACCCGCACACAGGACGACGTTTGATCCGACTTGGACCATTAACTAGTGTGTGACTAGTTAATGGTGCAAGTCGGACCAAAACGTCGTCATAAGTTTCTTTCTGGTACATGCGGGTATTTGTGTATTGTTCCAGTCACAGTATTGTGACTTTTTGCTCTCTAAAGAGAAACTTCAACACTTTTTTCAGTGAAACTGGAAACAGTACAGGTGGGTAGAAGCCCATGACTTACAAACACCATCCTCAGGTCCACTGATTAATAAAAACATCAATATGAAAAAACAGCTCCGATTAGGCTTAATAATTAGGCAACAGAGGAAACAATACACGTCAGTACTTACCAGCCTAATGACAGGAGACATGAAGAAGACCTGGAAAACAAATATAGTGGGCAAGTTATTAGAATCAATTATAGCTGACATTATCGGAGGTCACCTTGAAGAGCATAACTTGATAAATGAATCTCAGCATGGATTCACGAGAGGTCGTTCCTGCCTGACAAACTTACTGACATTCTTCAATAGAACATTTGAGGCAGTTGACAGTGATAAGGGATATGATATTGTTTATTTGGATTTTAGTATGGATAAGTGTGGATTAGTGGATAATGCACCACGCAGAAACAAGCGGTGTATACAAGGGCATATAGCAGTCAGCAGGATTCGAAACTATTACTGGGGACGGTCATGATTCCCAGGCAGCGCTCTAGTCCACTCAGCCACACAAATGCCACATAGCCTGGGCAGCCTGGTTCACAAGCCATGTTTCTTTCCCAGCCCGGCACGTCAGGAGCCTCAAGCATAGATTCAGAAGATTGAAATAGCTTGAATCCATGCTTGAAGCTCGCTGACGTGCCCGGGTTGGGAAAGAAACATGGCTTGTGAACCAGGCTGCCCAGTCTATGTGGCATTTGTGTGGCCGCGTGGACTAGAGCACTGCCTGCGAATCTTGACCGTCCCCAGTAGTAGTGTCGAATCCTGCTGACTGCGATCTTTCCTTATACTATATAATATATATATATATATATATATATATATATATATATATATATATATATATATATATATATATATATATATATATATATATATAAATTATTGTAACCACGAACAAATGGCATTTAATTAATAACAACACTGCGGTTAGTCCGAGAATCGAACCCGTTTTGTTTTACCGCGCCTCATGGCAAGCGAAAAATTCACTACGCTCTAAACCACTGGACCATACAATCCTATAAACAACTTGTGGAGGCTAGTACACCAAACGGGCAGTAGAATGAAATTAGCTCTGAGGCACCCACACCATCGTATGTCCTCGCAACTTGAAGCAAGCCTAGTTCGCTAGGCTCATATTGTTTATACAATTGTATGGTCCAGTGTTAAGAGCGTCGTGAATTTTCGCTCGCCATGAGGAGGGCTAAAACAACACGGGATCGATCCTCCGGCTAGCCACAGTGTTGTTATTGATTAAATACCACTTGTTCGTGGTTACAATAATACATATACATATATCACAAACACTAATCTCTGGTCGAAGGAGATTCGAACCTACGAACCTTGGTGCTCTAACCACCGTACCACACTGGACCAATACCTTGGCGTCCAGCCAACGCTAGACGCCAAGGTATTGATCCAAGGTGCATATATATATATATATATATATATATATATATATATATATATATATATATATATATATATATATATATGTCGTGCCGAATATGTAAAACTGGTCAATTAGCAAGAACTCATTTAAAATTAGTCCTTTCTAAAATTTTCTATTATACATTTAAAGATATATTTTTTTCATTAATGTTGATGTAAAAATTTATAATTTTGCACCAAAAGGAACTTAGAAAACTTACCTAACCTTATTATAACAAGCGCAATTTATTTTAGCCTAACCCAACTAAATATATTTTAGATTTGTTTACAATAATTTAATACTAAACAAACACAATCAAATATGTTTTTTTCGTTAGGTTCAGAATGATTTTGGCGAAATTATTGCATACACAAATTTTCACTTGTCCTATATGGCAAGATGACCGTTGCTATTTAAGCCAAGATCGCAAGTTCTGCCTATATATATGTGTCGTACCGAATAGGTAAAACTTGCGATTTTGGCTTAAATAGCAACGGTCTTCTTGCCGAATAAGGCAAGCGAGAATTTGTTTATGCAGTAATTTCGTATAAATCATTCTGAACCTAACGAATAAAATATATATTTCATTGTGTTTGTTCATTATTAAATTATTGTAAACTTATATAAAATATATTTAGTTGGATTATACTAAATTAAATTGTCCTTGTTATAATAAGGTTACTAAGTTTTCTAATGTTCTTTTGGAACAAAATTTTTATTTTTAAATTAACATAAATAAAAAAAAATGTGTATCTTTAAACGTATAAGATTAAATTTTAGAAAGGGCTTAATTTTAAATGAGTTCTTGCTAATTGACCAGTTTTACATATTCGGCACGACATATATATATATATATATATATATATATATATATATATATATATATATATATATATATATATATATATATTCTTTCTTTCAGCACACCGGCCGTATCCCACCGAGGCAGGGTGGCCCTAAAGGAAAAACGAAAGTTTCTCCTTTTACATCTAGTAATATATACAGGAGAAGAGGTTACTAGCCCCTTGCTCCCGGCATTTTAGTCGCCTCTTACAACACGCATGGCTTACGGGGGAAGAATTCTGTTCCACTTCCCCATGGAGGTAAGAGGAAATAAACAAGAATAAGAACTAGAAAGAAAATAGAAGAAAACCCAGAGGGATGTGTGTATGTATATATGTGCTTGTACATGTATGTGTAGTGTGACCTAAGTGTAAGTAGAAGTAGCAAGACTTACCTGAAATCTTGCATGTTCATGATACAGAAAAAAGGACACCAGCAATCCTACCATCATGTAAAACAATTACAGGCTTTCTCGTTTTACACTCACTTGGCAGGACGGTAGTACCTCCCTGGGCGGTTGCTGTCTACCAACCTACTACCTATGATTATATATATATATATATATATATATATATATATATATATATATATATATATATATATATATATATATATATATATATAATATATATATATATATATATAATATATATATATAAATAATCACATATGTACTATGTATATGAGATGCAGTGGGTGTGGCTAACTTGCACAAGAGCGGGTAGAGGCAGCAGCAGCAGCAAGTGGGTCAGGTGTGAAAGTCCAGTCTCCCGCTATCTGTTCATTATCTTGACCTTTATCCCAGGTTGTATTTCGTGCTGTCAGCCTCCAAGGTGGAATATGTTAAGGTTCTATAGTTCTATTAGTCATGCAAACTTGCGCTTTGTGAACTGTAAAGGAAGTCTGTGTGTACTAGCCTACTTACAGTATGTGTGCGGGATGAGTTCTAGCTTCTGGGCCACGATTCTTAAACACTAAGTAATGTGTGTGATGTCTTCAGAGCCCCATGTGCTGTGAACTCAAGCAATGAATTAGGTTTTACTCCCATCTCTCCCGAGTGGGCTCTACTTGTTCACAGCTCTGCCAATGAAGTTGTATATCTTCAATCTCTCACTCATGTTCTACTAAGTTCCAGTCTTACTAACATGCCATCAACATACGTGCTTACAAGGTTGTGAGGCTCAACCCTCCAATACTTCCCTCATATTTCAGCATACTTTGTTATGCTACCTCCTACAATACTAGTTTAAGATTCGCATGTGGTACCTAGCCTCGCCTAGTTGCTGTATGTATGATCACTCCTCGCCGAGCTACCGAAGGATGTTCTTATGTTCGCCAGTGTTGTATAAGTCACTTATGTAATTGTTTGTGTGTCTCCAGCGATAGAATCGAAGTTTAAGTGTATTCACAAGATACAGTTGCGAGTTGTGCTCCAGCTCCCGATCGCCGCCTATAGGGATGCAACACAGGTGCACTCAAAACAGTACATGGCGCCAACTTCCACTACCTCGTCTATCTTGTTCCACCTGCTTCACTAACACACACTGAAGTCCTGTCGTACATATCTGCCGCACACATCTGCATGTGCATATGTGCTCACATGTTTGTGTTTACACTATCTAAGATGTAGGTGCTGTACCTCGCGTCCACTGAAACGCTCGTGCGGGAAGAACTTTACACTCAAGTGACACAGTGGTGTTACTCTCACAACTAAGAAAAAAATAACTGGCAGAATATCGAAAGTTGTACAGCTGATGGTAACTCTTCAAAGTACTTGTACTCTCCAGACTGGTATGCTGATGTAAACCAAACAAATTAATATACAGCCAGTGAAATTACAGAACTAAGCTAACACCTAAGTTATTGCGCCCTCGAGTGTACACTGTACACAAATTTAATAATGGCAACTTCATTTAAACGATAAGAGCAAAATAATAAATATGAAAAAAATGCAAGTAATTTCTCAACTCAAAAGGTGTTAAGTGCCAACATTTTGAAGCCAAGTAGGCGATAAAAATACAATCTTAAGTTTTAGTAGCGGATAATTCCAGTTGTGATGTGAGAAAGTCTTGTTTACTTTATATAATAGTTTGAAGTGGTATTTTAACAGTGCGTGCTGTGTTACCTATCATGTTTAATAAAGACGACTGACACACTGCAAGGTGTCCACCAGGCGCCCACAATTATCATACCCACAATAAGAAATAATTCGCATGAGTATTTCTTTTGTTAACTCCGACTTCAAGTCTGGAATTATTATTATTATTATATTCAAAGTGGAAGTGCTGAGCCATTAAACAGTATAAAAACCTATGTAATATGCCAAGATATCTTATTCATGAAAATAAGATACAAGACATTTTAAGCAAATTTACTCAATTTACATGCAACAGATAAGTTAACTGTAGATATAAATTCAGATGTACTCGTGTAAACCCTTTTGGGGCCTAGTTGCTAGAACTTTTGTGTATCCATATGTTATTTCGCTACCATTCACAGGATGGATATGAGGTGCACAATAAACAAGACAACAAACTAGCCGCTTCGGCGGCAAAATCAAAATTTTATCTGAGCCCATAAGGGTTACAGAGAGCCAGGGCAATGGAAAGAGGTTGTGGTAATTAAGTTTGATCCGAGGGTGGGGAGAATATCTCTAATTCTTTGTATAAAGAGCTCGTGACTAGCGTCAAACCTTGAAAGGAAAGTCTGCGATGAACATCAAGTGTACTGATGCTTAGCTTGTGCACCTCGGTATATTACTCACCTAGGTGTATTTGAAGAGGTCGAGTCGTAGCTCCTGGCCCCGCCTCTTTGCTCTTGCGGATTCCCAGCCTCTAGGTCCCGGTGGTATCTACTCTTGAAACTGTGTATAACAATGCTCGACTTCCTACCTCTAGTTCTTCAGCCTTCTACTTACCAAATATAAAATTTATAATGTCGTGACGTCCCTCTGACTCGTCTTCCCTGGCTTCGTCTCCTTACATTTACATCTACATCTTAGCAACCATCCTTGTCCCCTGGAACCCTCTCTTTACATGTACATCTTTACTAACCATCTATGTCTCCTGGCTCACTCTCCTTAAACCTCAAATAACCTGCTCCTAGCCACTCTAGTTACCTAAGTAATGATCATATTCTCCCTCCCCCGAACACTTTTCTAGTTTACCTCTCATCTCAGGCTGTATGAGATGAGAGGGAGTCAAGTAGCAGATAAACACCAAATGAGACATAGAGAAGTTAGGGAATGTTTTTTTTTCATTCTGAGGTCGGTGGGTCGAAGAAGATGAAGCAGAAAGTAATCACCTTATTGTAGAGTTCAACACGTGTGCAACAGTTGGGTATATTTACTGCTGAGACGTTTCGCCTATACGGTAGACATCTTCAGTAAAATACAGAGAATGAATTGAAGGCAGCAGAAGTGACGAGGTAAAGATGACGTAACCAGTCCATCAACTCTGGAGAACTCTTCTCCAGGATGAGGGACTGACAACCTCAAACTATTTCTTCAAAGTTGATGGACTGGTTACATCATCTTTACCTCGTCATTTCTGCTGCCATCAATCCATTCTCTGTATGTTACTTTAGAGCCTACCGTGTAGGCGTAACCTTTCAACAATAAAGATACCCAACTGTTGTATACGTGTCTTACTCAATGGTATTTTATACCATTTTTCAACATACCTTATTGTACGTATAATCGCTCCGTGGAGGCCAGGAATTAATAAATTAGGAATACATTAAGGGTCGGGACCAGGAACTATGAATCAACCTTACACAAACACATTTTCTTTTTTCGCTTAATTTTCTCAACTGAATGGAATATTTTGCTTTAATAATTTCAACAAAAATATATAATTTCCACATTTATCTCTTTATATATCTCAAGCTGGCAACACACACACACACACACACACACACACACACACACACGTGACTCGACCCCTGCAACCACAACTACGTGAGTGCACACACACACACACACACACACACACACACACACACACACACACACACACACACACACACACAACACACAACACACAACACACAACACACAACACACAACACACAACACACCTACACACCTACAACAGGCCTAGTGTCTAATCGACATGTGCCTAGGACAAAATGGTAACTAACACACACACACAACACTGGAGGACAGGAGGGTTAGAGGAGACATAACGACACACAAAATACTGCATGGAATAGATAAGGTGGAGAGAGACAGGATGTTCCAGAGGTGGGACACAGAAACAAGTGGTCACAATTGGAAGCTGAAGACTCAGATGAGTCAAAGGGATGTTAGGAAGTATTTCTTCAGTCATAGAGTCGTCAGGAAGTGGAATAGTCTAGCAAGTGATATAGTGAAGGCAGGAACCATACATAGCTTTAAGACGAGGTATAATAAAGCTCATGGAGCAGGAAGACAGAGGACCTAGTAGCGATCAGTAAAGAGGCAGGGTCAGGAGCTGAGTATCGACCCATGCAACCACAATTAGGTGAACACACACACACACAGAGACACGCATACATACACACGGACAGCATGGGCGTGAAATACGCATAACAACAGCTCCAGTTTTATGTGGTCACGCAAGTAGCTGAAGCAACATTAGTGAGCGCGACCTTTACCAGTTACGTGTGGGTGATGCAAGTAACTGGTGGACTAAAGTTCAACAGGTCTACTCCAGTAGCTCTCAACGTTGTCAATTACCTTCACAAAACAACATTACACACCAATCAAGTTTTGTATAAAAATATAAAACGCAAAATAATTTAATATTAAACGGGCAGCAGACAATGTTTAGTAACATTAAAAGGCGAACATCCACGAGGGATGGCTAAGATTATGAAGAATATAAAGGCATAATACAGTGACTGGAACAATACACAAATAACCCGCACTTTGGAGACTGAAACTTATGACGATGTTTCGGTCCCACTTGGACCATTAACCAGCAACACTTGGACCTTGGTTAATGGTCTAAGTCAGACTGAAGCGTCGTCACAAATTTCGGTCTCTTAAGTTATGTGTTAAGATTATGTGGACAGTGTTCAGTAAATTATTCACTTTAATAAAAGGTAACTTTGTGCAAAATAACAAGTTTAACAGTAGCTTCAATCACAGGTGACATGCTCTCATTCGCGCTATTATCCTTAATAAAATCAATCAACTAAACGTTTTGGCAAATTTCAGAGTTGTCCTGCTGTCGGGAAGAAGACTCGCCTCAGTGTGCCTCGGCCTCTCCAGAGGCCAGTCTCAGGGTCGACCTCGCAAGTTACTTCCTGATCAGACAGGCTATTCTTGGTACTGTGCGGTCCGTAAACCTGCATAGCATTCTCAAACAAGGCCTAGTGAAGACTTCGCACCCACCTTGAGACAAATCACTTACTAAATGACCGACAGTTTGGCTTTAGACAACTATATACAAATAAATAATGCCCAAGACTGTGCTACTGCCCTCGTTGACAAAGACGTGGAGAAGACTATCGACACGATCTCACACAACAGGTTAAAATACAAGCTCTGTATCTCTTTTGACCTTTCAGTTAACATGACTAAATTACTATGTAACTTCCTCGATGGCCGCACTATGCGTATAAAGTTCAGTAATAACTTCGACTACTTTACCCTTCAGGCAGGAGTTCCACAAGGCTCCGTCCTCTCTCATATACACTACACTCTCTATACAGATGACTTACCAGACCCTATACACCCAAACACTATCACCATCGCATATGCAAACGACATTACACAACTCACTGATCACGCAAACACAAGATTCCTTGCACACAGAACATAACACAAGGTAGGCAGGATTAGTGGATGGTAATTATTATGGCGAATAAAGACCAATGACAACAAGTCTAGAATAACCTATATTCATTATAGTCGAGGCATTCCTGCTCCTGTCGAACTCAGAACCACTGTCTCACGAACACCTACACTACGCACTTCGTCCACAGCAGTGCTTGGAGTCAACCTTGACTGTAAGTTACGAATGAAAACTCATCACTTCTAAGACAGATGTGGCGAAAATTGCACTCTCTCGGCTTTATAGGCTGAGAGGTGCACGTCCCTCCACAAAACTCCACCTATATACTGTTCTTATCAGACTCCTCGTCACTTACACTCCACTTGCTTTAACACTGACTGCAAAGATTAACGCTCTGAGGTTACAACGAATCCAGAATCGGACACTGCACTGAGTGCTGGAGGTGAGGTGGCAGGACTTTGTTACGAGCGAGTCACTTCACCTCAGGACTGGTATACCAGCTCTGAACGTCTTCTGGAAAACACTAAGTGACAGACAGCTTGACAGACTTCAACATACCAGGATTCTTGGATTTCCTTGACGATACTATTAGACGCCTCACAATCTTCAAAACCTCTTCAGAGCTCTGTACAATCCAGTTCCTCTGCCACTATGCACTTAGTCTTTACTTATGATACTTTCTTTGTCCTTTCAATGTCTTTGATGGTGTAAAGCAACTCCTTTGTTTTAATATCAAAATACTATAGCCACAGACGTGTGTTCCTGTGTAGTTTAGTTGAGGAACATTGCCTAGAATGGTTTAAGACCACCACACCATCCGATCTTTTGCCGACCTTGCCCGACCAGTCTTGAAGAGGAGAGTTGAGGAGCACAAGCCTTACAATGCCTTTGATGCTGGGTTTAGCCCCGGCACTTTTCCTTTCCCTGTAGCTCTTTCCTCTCCCCCATCTATTCTGACTGTTCTGCACAACTTTGTCTTGAAAAACTTCTCTTTTCCAAACCTTTTTGATTGTCTTAACAACTTCTTTAATTCTTTCTACAACTTCTTAATTCTTTCTCGGACTTCTTTAATAATGTTACAGGTCCCACGGCATCCATCACAACAGTAAGTTAGGTTATTTTATTCATTCAAGACCAAAACTTGTAAATAAAATTACATAAGCTGAAAAATACTGGTACGCAACACTTGGGTATCTTGACCGTGGAAACGTTTCGCCACACAGTGGCTTCCTCAGTCCAATACAGAGAAGAAAGTTTCAAGATCAGAAGGAGTTTGAGGTAATCAGTCCCCCAGCCTGGAGTTGAGATAATCAGTCCATCAATCTTGATAAGAACTGATGGAGTCATTATATAAACTCTAGGCTGAGGGACTGATTATCTCAAACTTCAACCATTCCTCTCTATATTGGACTGAGGAAGCCACTGTGTGGCGAAACATTTCCACAATAAAGACATCCAAATGTAGCACGTGTGTCTAATCCTTCAGCTTTATTTACCTTAAACAACTTCTTCACGTCTTACTGTGTCTTCAAAATTATACTCGGAAGTTGAATAATAAAGCCGCTGACGGGCGAGACGTCTTCCCCACAATAAAGATACCCAAGTGTTGCACATGTGTCTTAAACATCAACTTGCCGCTTTGGTAACAAATACCAAAATTAATAAAGGTGCAATAAATAGATGGAGGTAATTATCTGGTCTAGTGTTGAGGTGGAATTTATGGCGCACTCAGTCTGTTTCACTCTTTGTAACAAGTACTTGAAGCAGGGATACCTGAACCATGGGTACGTGAAGCAGGGATACCTGAACCATGGGTACTTGAAGCAGGGATACCTGAACCATGGGTACTTGAAGCAGGGATACCTGAACCATGGGTACTTGAAGCAGGGATATTTGAACCATGGGTACTTGAAGCAGGGATACCTGAACCATGGGTACGTGAAGCAGGGATACCTGAACCATGGGTACTTGAAGCAGAGATACCTGAACCATGGGTACTTGAAGCAGGGATACCTGAACCATGGGTACTTGAAGCAGGGATACCTAAACCATGGGTACTTGAAGCAGGGATACCTGAACCATGGGTACTTGAAGCAGAGATACCTGAACCATGGGTACTTGAAGCAGGGATACCTGAACCATGGGTACTTGAAGCAGAGATACCTGAACCATGGGTACTTGAAGCAGGGATACCTGAACCATGGGTACTTGAAGCAGAGATACCTGAACCATGGGTACTTGAAGCAGGGATACCTGAACCATGGGTACTTGAAGCAGGGATACCTGAACCATGGGTACTTGAAGCAGGGATACCTAAACCATGGGTACTTGAAGCAGGGATAAAATATAAACACAATAAAAAATAAGAACAAAATTAACAGGCAAGAAAAACAACGAACATAGGAGAAAGAGGTGGACAGCTCCAATTGTCTGGATGAAGAGCCCTTCATGTTGTGTGTAGTAGTCTGGAGTCATACTAGTTTCCTAGTTGTGACGTCTCTTCTAGCTTGAGAGGGACGTTACTGCATACCAATAATATTGTAGACGTTAACATGTTAAACAATACTGACACCATGAAGAATTATGCATGTGTAACATCTGGGTATCTTTAATGTAGTTGTTTCACCATCCAATGGTTTTATCAATACAAATTCAAGGGCATAATTGGAAGACAGTAGAACTATATACAAAAGATGAGGTAATCAGTCCCTCAGCCTTGGTGCACAATGCTCTTCACCAACTCCAAGGCTGAGGGACGGATTACCTTATCTTCTATACATAATTCTACTCTCCCAATTAAGTCTTTGAATCTGTAGTCATTAAGCCATTGGATGGCGAAACGTCTATAATATAGATACCCAGATGTTACATATGCCCCTAATTCTTCTTCAGTAACCTAGAGAAGAGGACGGTAGAGACCACAAAAACAGTCATCAGTAGGAGCACTGATATAGCATCTCTTATTGTGAAAGTTGTCATGGTGTAACATGTCATCAACCTGAGCGAGGCAACATTTACACAGTTATACTGAGTGAAGGCCACACCAGCCCACACAATGATTTACACCTCCACGAGCTGCTTCACTTCCACACACAAAAAAAATGACTAATATGACTAACATTATCCATTTGTGTTCCAAATGTCACATTAACACTTTAATAAACTTTAGTTAGCAAGAATATATTCATCTTATATACCACATATCTGTACTTTTATTTACCTTCTTCGCTCGTCTTACTACATAATATAAGGTTACCTTTATTTATTTTATAGGCTACAAGGATACGTAGTGTTATAATTCAGTATTACCTTATTAGTTTTATCTGCCACAGATATATGTACTTTGTGTCATAGGCACAGATAATGCGTTTCTGGGTCATCTGAGAGATATTTGTACTGCTCAGTGGTTTGTAGTACCTGAGCATTCCACAGGATGCCACCCACAAGGGTCGACTAACTCCCAGGTACATTTTTACTGAAGGTGAACAAGGACAGTGAGTGTAAGGAGACTCGCTTGTGTGTCTGGATCCTGGACATTCCCGAGACATATGCTTGAGTATCCTTACACACTGTTATCTTATTTATCTCCTACTCATATATGTAGTATCATAATACACTGTTATCTCATTAGTTTTTTATGCTACACATATATATGTATGAATGAAAAATAACCACAGGACCTGAATGATAGCTCTAGGCCTTTCGTGTTGTAATCAACACATCAGGAGCTTGCAATGTTGCAGAAATGAGTAGGAATTCCAGGTAGATTCAATTAGAAAAACAACTCTACCTCTATCACTGTGGTTATTTTGAATCTTTTATCGCTCGTTCGCGATTATTGCATAATAAATATGTATAGTAATGAACAGAATGTATAAGAGGAGAGTCAATACTGAATTGCTTACAAACGAGCTTATGTCACAGCAAAGTAATCTACACTGAGAAACTGCCAGTATGGTGCAAAAACTAAAACATTCATACAAGAGACAAGCACAAAAGTCGTTTAGGAAATTCCAAAAATTCCTTAATATTTCTACACCTACACAAAATCCAGGTGGAAAGTCACCTCAAGAATTAGCCCACTAGTCACAGCAAGTTCATACACTAATGACGAACAAGAAATGAGCGAAAAGTTTAAGAATAGTATGAATCAATGCTCAGCAATTAACCAAATGAAAAGGAAGTTCAATTTCAAATAGTTTTGGCATTACCTGTCCTATAAATCTCGTATCAGACTTAAGATCAAATCCCCCAGAATTTGAAAAAACAAAATAGCATACATCTTCAGACATGCAACGCTCTCTGGAGCCAACACACACACGCACACACACACACACACACACACACACACACACACACACGCACACACACACACGCACACACACACACACACACACACACACACACACACACACACACACACACACACACACACACACACACACACGACAACGAGCATGGACGGGAAATCCTGTATCACAAACCTACTGGAGTTGTATGGCAAAGTGACAGCAGTAAGATAATAGAGAGAGGTATGGGTAGATTGCATTTTCTCGGACTGTAAGAAGGTTTTTGACACAGTTGCACACTAAAGATAAGTGCAAAAGCTGGAGAACCAGGCAAGTATAACAGGGAAGGCACTGCAATGGATCAGGGAATACCCGACGGGAATGGTACGTGACGAGGGGTCGGAGTGGGCACCTATGATGAGCGTGTATTCCACAGGAATCAAGTCATAGGACCGGTGCTGTTTCTGGTCAATGTGAATGACAGATTCACAGGTGTCCCTGTTTGCGGACGATGTGAAGCTAATGCAAAGAATTCAATCGGATGAGGATCAGGCAGGACTACAAAGGGATCTGGACAAGCTGCAAGCCTGGTCCAGCTACTGGCTCCTAGAGTTTAACCCTACCAAGTGTAAAGTCATTAAGATTGGGGGCAGCCAAAGAAGACGGCAGAGCACAAGCTAAAGGGGCCAAAGACTGCAATCTTCACCGAGCACATCTCCTGAGGGGGCACATCAACCTAATAACTGCTGCAGCATATGAGCGACCATACACGAGCGTTGGTAAAACTATATTCTCATACATTCCCCTCTTTGCTTTCATGGATAAAGTTCTTTGTCTCCACAGACTCCTCAGTGTACCACTCACCTTTTTCCCCTCGTCAATTCTATCACTCACCTCATCTTTCACAGACCCATCTGCTGACACGTCCACTCCCAAATATCTGAATACATTCACCTCCTCCATATTCTCTCCCTCCTATCTGATATCCAATCTTCCGTTACCTATTTTTTTTATCCTCATCACCTTACCCTTTCCTATATTCACTTGAATCTCCTTCTTTAACGTACCCTACCAAACTCATCCACCAACCTTTGCACCTTCTCTCCAGAATCTCCCAAAAGCACAGTGTCATCAGCAAAGAGCAACTGTAACAACTCCCACTTTGTTTTTCCGTGTTTCCCCGTTACCTCCACTAAGCATTACTGCTATGGAAGTGCAAGGTAAAGTTACCTTAGGCCTAGTGCCGTGTGAATAATAAAATAACGATCCCAGTATAGTGCAGTGAAAAGAAAAGTGAATCTTGAACGAATACAGTGTATATCCTTGAGATAACCAGTGTACAACACAATGATAAAATAAAAGGAAATAAAATAAAAAACAATAGAGAAGTGTGGCAGTGGTGGGTCAATCTACTTGTCCTGGTGTTGACAAGTGATACACTAAGGTTCCAGTTACCACATATAACGAATAGACTAGGTTACCGAGACATAGGTGTTACCACACAGTGGGTCGTGTTTTGTACCGAAGGACTGTTTCTCATTTCATAAGGAATATAGTGCATAATATATGGAATATATTCATGGGTCGTCCATCACCTGGAAAAAAAATTGTCAGAGGTGACAGTGAAGTGCAAACTATCGTACAAGTGTTATAACGAGGAAAAAAGGATATAAATAGGCAGTGATATAGTAAACTGAACTTATTGATAAGAGTTAATCCTTTTAATTCCGAGTGTAGTGCAAAACTAAGAAAAGCTTTTGACACAGTAGACCACGACATCCTACTCCACAAACTTGACCATTACGGTATAAGAGGCCATGCGCTTGCTTATTTCAAATCTTACCTTACTAATAGGTATCAGTATGTTACCATTAAAGACACAGCATCAACAACACGGCCACTTGATACTGGAGTTCCGCAGGGAAGTGTCCTTGGTCCCCTGCTCTTCCTCATATACATCAATGATCTTCCAAACGTATCCCAACACCTGAAACCCATTCTCTTTGCTGACGACACGACTTATGTCATCTCTCACCCTAATCTTGCCACCCTCAACACCATTGTTAACGAGGAGCTTATCAAAATATCGACTTGGATGACAGCCAATAAACTTACGCTTAACACTGACAAAACCTACTATATTATGTTTGGTAGCAGAGCAGGAGATGCACAAATTAACATTAAGATCGACAACACTCTAATTACCAGACATAATGAGGGCAAATTCCTAGGCCTATACCTTGACAACAACCTTAATTTCAGCACCCATATCCAACACATAACCAAAAATGTATCCAAAACAGTTGGGATCCTCTCCAAGATACGATACTACGTGCCGCAAAATGCCCTTCTCACACTATACCACTCACTTATTTATCCATACCTCACCTATGCTATTTGTGCTTGGGGATCAACTGCAGCAACAAACCTAAAGCCAATAATAACCCAACAAAAAGCTGCAGTAAGAATAATCACTAAATCCCATCCCTGGCAACACCCCCCCCCACTCTTCATAGACCTAAACTTACTCCCTGTTCAGTACATCCACACTTACTACTGTGCAATCTACATCTACAGGACCTTAAACTCCAATATCAACCTTGACCTAAAATGCTTTCTTGATAGTTGTGACAAAACCCACAGGCATAACACCAGACACAAACATCTCTACGACATTCCCCACGTCCGACTAAACCTTTACAAAAATTCAATGTATGTCAAAGGCCCTAAAATCTGGAACACCCTACCTGAGAACTCTAGAACTGCAGACACATTCATCATCTTCAAAACTACCATTAGAAAACATCTTATCTCCCTGATAAACCCCATCAACTAACTACACGAATACCACCTGGTGGTTCACACTTACACTCACTCACCCATTTGACCATAAACAGAAATATTAATCTCAATCTTAAATAATGAATCCTATGATACTCCAATACTGAAACTATGTACTGTGCCAAAACAAAAGCATTCACATTGCTAAACTCACAAACTAGTATTTAGTCACTTAGCCATAATACCAACTTACCTCATAATTTGTAATATTTTAAAATAAAGAATTAAACTAAGTCTGCCCGAAATGCCTAGCCATGCTAGGCGTTCCAGTGGTACACTCTGTAATCATTATTTAACTACATGTAAACCACACAACAACCAAATTCTGTAAATTCAACATTGTAATCTTTATAGAGAATAAACTTCGAATTGAATTGAATTGAATTGAAGAGTGCCACCCGCACCCCTCCACCCAGCCCTCACCTCGTGCCCCCACCCCATTCCCCGGATCCAACACCACCCCTCCAACAATCCCACCCCCCGGGACCCCTCCTCACACCCTCACCTTCTTTCCAAAGACCTCTATCTCCCAGCTTACCACCCCACCGCACAGCCCCCTCCTCCTATGGTACCTACCCTCTCCCCAAGGATACCCACAGCCCATCCCACCCCACCTAACAGCCACCCCACCACCAGCCACACATAATAAATACACCATCCACCACATACACCTGTTTAATTAAAAGTAATCATGGCCTGGAATAAAGGCTGTTGTATATATGAAAAAATCTTTGGGAGAAACATGATGGGCATTGACTGTGAAATATGCGGTAAAACATCCCATATATCATGTACAAAGCTTCATGCAACCATGGCAAATGACCAAAAACAAGAAAGTCGTTTCTGGATTTGCCCCAGTGAGAGGGACAGCTGGTTAAGCATAAGAGAGGTACAGAAAAGTGAAAACCTAGAAAGCGTAAGGAAGTTTCTAAGGAGCTTGCCAGAGTTATACAAAGAGTGCTAAAGGAATAACAGGAAAAGTCAGTCGATGGATCTATAATTTCCTCACTAACAGAACACAGAGAGTAGTAGTCAACAGAGTAAAGTCCGAGGTAGGGACGGTGAAAAGCTCTGTTCCACAAGGCACAGTACTCGCTCCCATCTTGTTCCTCATCCTCATATCTGACATAGACAAGGATGTCAGCCACAGCACCGTGTCTTCCTTTGCAGATGACACCCGAATCTGCATGACAGTGTCTTCCATTGCAGACACTGCAAGGCTCCAGGCGGACATCAACCAAATCTTTCAGTGGGCTGCAGAAAACAATATGAAGTTCAACGACGAGAAATTTCAATTACTCAGATATGGTACACACGAGGAAATTAAATCTTCATCAGAGTACAAAACAAATTCTGGCCACAAAATAGAGCGAAACACCAACGTCAAAGACCTGGGAGTGATCATGTCGGAGGATCTCACCTTCAAGGACCATAACATTGTATCGATCGCATCTGCTAGAAAAATGACAGGATAGATAATGAGAACCTTCAAAACGAGGGATGCCAAGCCCATGATGACACTCTTCAGGTCACTTGTTCTATCTAGGCTGGAATATTGCTGCACACTAACAGCACCTTTCAAGGCAGGTGAAATTGCTGACCTAGAAAATGTACAGAGAACCTTCACGGCGCGCATAACGGAGATAAAACACCTCAATTACTGGGAGCGCTTGAGGTTCCTGAACCTGTATTCCCTGGAACGCAGGCGTGAGAGATACATGATTATATACACCTGGAAAATCCTAGAGGGACTAGTACCGAACTTGCACACGAAAATCACTCACTACGAAAGCAAAAGACTTGGCAGACGATGCAACATCCCCCCAATGAAAAGCAGGGGTGTCACTAGCACGTTAAGAGACCATACAATAAGTGTCAGGGGCCCGAGACTGTTCAACTGCCTCCCAGCATACATAAGGGGGATTACCAATAGACCCCTGGCAGTCTTCAAGCTGGCACTGGACAAGCACCTAAAGTCGGTTCCTGATCAGCCAGGCTGTGGCTCGTACGTTGGTTTGCGTGCAGCCAGCAGTAACAGCCTGGTTGATCAGGCTCTGATCCACCAGGAGGCCTGGTCACAGACCGGGCCGCGGGGGCGTTGACCCCCGGAACTCTCTCCAGGTAAACTCCAGGGGAAAAGGAACAAGAAAGGGAGGAAAATGCAAATAGAGGTGAAAACCAAGGAGCGGAAGTAAGAGTAAGAGTGGAAAATGTCATACAGAGCAAGTCAGAAAAGAAGGAAACAGGGATACATAACATAGCGGAAAGGGGAAGGGATGATGAGAAAGCTAGAACAGGAACAAACGAAATCGAGCAAAGGGAGGAAATTAGCCTAGAAGAAAGTGAACAAGAGAACTCAGATCAGGTGGCAGAACTTAGGAATGACACAGAATTAATAAATATAGATAGTCAAAACATTTGCAATTACTATTCTAAAGGTAGGTGCCTATATGGCAGAGATTGTTGGAATAAACACTCCAGAAAATGTGCGAACATGTTGAGGAAGGGAAAGTGTCGTTTCAACAAAGAGTGCAGCAGGTACTTCCATCCAGTAATGTGTAAAGCTTCATTGCAATCCAGAGAATGTTATGACCTGAGCTGCCCACACCATCATGTAAAAGGAACCCGGCACTACAGAGTTAGCAGAGAAAGGGAAATTGAACAGCATTCTTTTTTAGGCAAAAGGAGAAAAGATCAAAACAAAGGATGAGACAAACAGGGGAAATGGTACAGAGAGGACAGGTGGGCAGTAAAATGGGGCGTACCAAACCAGGAATCAGCCCGTCAAGGCTGAATAAGCAAACAAGCGGAGAAGCCAGTACTGGAGAAACCAGGGTCGTGTACACCAGGGGACATACCAGGTAGTACACCACCAGTGGTACTAATGAAACACAAAGCAAGACAAAACATCCCACTTGGTAATTCCTGCTTCATATTTGCAAATATACAGGGTTTGAAATTAAATAAAAATGACAAAGATAGTTTTGTCAGTGGGCTCCTGACAGAAGCGAATGCCATGTTTGGAGTATTTACAGAAACACATACAAGGGATATTTTGGACGGAGAGATAAAGATAGAAAACTACAACATGTATAGATGTGATAGAATCAATGGGTCACAGGGAGGAGTAGGAATCTACGTAAAGGATACTTTTTGTTGCACAAAGTGCTGAATTGTACGAATGATACAGCTGAAATTCTAGGCATTAAAGTTGAAAATAGGAATTTGGTAATTATCCTACACCAAATATTTTACTCCTTGGAGATTTTAATCTCCCTCATGTAAAATGGAATATAGCGCAACGTAATGTTATACCAGAAATATCTCCGGGAAGCATCCTGGCTCAACAGGCACATACCAGGGAACTGATGAGGCTTTGTGAAAAGTACTCTTTAAACCAAAAGGTAACTGATCCCAACAGAAATGAAAATACCCTGGATTTGATATTCACAAATAACGAGGAACCGATCAGACACATAACAGTTTCCAAAACCATTTACTTTGATCATAATATCATAGAGGTTCAAACTAGTAATAACTCAGGGGTAGGAAACTGCATCACTTATGTTAGAGACGGAATGTTCAATAAGTTTAATTTTAACAACCACAGAATTGACTGGGGAACAATAAACCAAGAGCTATCAGACATATCCTGGGAATCAGACATGAGCATCCTAAATCCCCACCAGTGCCTAGAGAAGCTGAATACAGAAGCATATAAAGTATGTATGAAACATGTACCATTGAGGAAACCCAGAAGATCAGATATAGAGAGCGTAGGAGATGGTACAGAAGAAGAAAACGGGTTACTGAACTGTTTAAAAACACAAATATGCTACAACAGAGGAAAGACAGACTTAGAGAGATTACTTAATTAGAGCAAAAACTTAGGATGTCATACCTCACAGAAGAAGTACAAAGGGAACAAAGGGCCATACAGGATACTGCAAGGAACCCAAAATATTTCTCTCTCTCTCTCCCTCTCTCTCTCTCTCTCTCTCTCTCTATATATATATATATATATATATATATATATATATATATATATATATATATATATATATATATATATATATATATATATAATATATATATATATATATATATATATATATATATATATATATATATATATATATATATATATATCGTGCCGAATAGGCAGAACTTGCGATCTTGGCTTAAATAGCAACGCTCATCTTGCCATATAGGACGCGCGAAAATTTGTGTATGCAATAATTTCGCCAAAATCATTCTGAACCTAACGCAAAAAATATATTTCACTGTGTTTGTTTAGTATTAAATTATTGTAAACAAATCTAAAATATATTTAGTTGGGTTAGACTAAAATAAATTGTTCTTGTTATACTAAGGTTAGGTAAGTTTTCTAAGATTCTTCTGGAGCAAAATCAAATTTTTTTTACAGTAACATTAATGAAAAAAATATATCTTTAAACGTATAGGAGAAAATTATAGAAAAGACTTAATTTTAAATGAGTTCTTGCTAATTGACCAGTTTTACATATTCGGCACGATATATATATATATATATATATATATATATATATATATATATATATATATATATATATATATATATATATATATATATATATATATATATATATATATATATGCAATAAGATCACAGTAAACAGATGATATCAAATATATTTAATTGATAATGTGAGATCTGATATCACCTGTTTACTGTGATCTTATTGCATATATATATATATATATATATATATATATATATATATATATATATATATATATATATATATATATATATATATATATATATATATATATAGGATGGGGTCCACCTCTGGTGTAAATTGTGGGACCCATAGCCGTCTCCCACCGAGGCAGGGTGACCCAAAAAAGAAAGAAAATCCCCAAAAAGAAAATACTTTCATCATCATTCAACACTTTCACCACACTCACACATTATCACTGTTTGTGCAGAGGTGCTCAGAATACAACAGTTTAGAAGCATATACGTATAAAGATACACAACATATCCCTCCAAACTGCCAATATCCCAAACCCCTCCTTTAAAGTGTAGGCACTGTACTTCCCATTTCCAGGACTCAAGTCCGACTATATGAAAATAACCGGTTTCCCTGAATCCCTTCACTAAATATTACCCTGCTCACACTCCAACAGATCGTCAGGTCCCAAGTACCATTCGTCTCCATTCACTCCTATCTAACACGCTCACGCACGCTTGCTGGAAGTCCAAGCTCCTTGCCCACAAAACCTCCTTTACCCCCTCTCTCCAACCCTTTCGAGGACGACCCCTACCCCGCCTTCCTTCCCCTATAGATTTATATGCTTTCCATGCCATTCTACTTTGATCCGTGTGTGTGTGTGTGTGTGTGTGTGTGTGTGTGTGTGTGTGTGTGTGTGTGTGTGTGTGTGTGTGTGAAGAAAAAACTGGAGCACAGAGTCTGCCAGATGAACTAGGCTGTCATGGATATGTGGCCTAGAGGATCGCCAACAGCAACAGCTAGTGATGAATGGTTTGAAAAACCGACAAGTTGAAGATTGAGACACTTATGCAGCATATGGGAATCTTTATTCAGGAAACGTTTCGCCACACAGTGGCTTCATCAGTCCAATACAAAGAGGAAGGCGTAAGGAGAGGAGGAGAATGAGGTAATCAGTCCCTCAGCCTGGAGTCGATGTGTTCAGTCCATCAATCTTGTAGAATGTATAGCATAGGGCCGTAGACGTGGCTTATATACTGTAGTGAGGTGACTTGAAGCAGAAGGAGGCGGGATCATAGTGGTACCATCCACTAGTCGAAGTAGGTCTTTGTCCAAAGGTTGAACAAGCGTTGAAGAATTCTTTGTAAGAAGATCCCATGATGCTTCAGTGTCTGACAGTTGTGATGAATGGTTTGAAAAACCGACAAGTTGAAGATTGAGACACTTATGCAGCATATGGGAATCTTTATTCAGGAAACGTTTCGCCACACAGTGGCTTCATCAGTCCAATACAAAGAGGAAGGCGTAAGGAGAGGAGGAGTATGAGGTAATCAGTCCCTCAGCCTGGAGTCAAGTCACCTCACTACAGTATATAAGCCACGTCTACGGCCCTATGCTGTACATTCTACAAGATTGATGGACTGAACACATCGACTCCAGGCTGAGGGACTGATTACCTCATTCTCCTCCTCTCCTTACGCCTTCCTCTTTGTATTGGACTGATGAAGCCACTGTGTGGCGAAACGTTTCCTGAATAAAGATTCCCATATGCTGCATAAGTGTCTCAATCTTCAACTTGTCGGTTTTTCAAACCATTCATCACAACTGTCAGACACTGAAGCATCATGGGATCTTCTTACAAAGAATTCTTCAACGCTTGTTCAACCTTTGGACAAAGACCTACTTCGACTAGTGGATGGTACCACTATGATCCCGCCTCCTTCTGCTTCAAGTCACCTCACTACAGTATATAAGCCACGTCTACGGCCCTATGCTGTACATTCTACAAGATTGATGGACTGAACACATCGACTCCAAGCTGAGGGACTGATTACCTCATTCTCCTCCTCTCCTTACGCCTTCCTCTTTGTATTGGACTGATGAAGCCACTGTGTGGCGAAACGTTTCCTGAATAAAGATTCCCATATGCTGCATAAGTGTCTCAATCTTCAGCAACAGCTAGACTGACCATGCAATAAACAGAAAGAGCCTGACCCCAGGCTGAGCTGTGAGGGGTAGAAAAACTAACGAAACCTATCAAAAATATATCACAGGTTGCTACCTTATTCAGCTACGTATTATGTATTTTCAAAATTATATTTTCTTATATATCTTACATATGCAATTTTGCTACCATTATATGCCTTAAAATAAGGGTGGATATGAAAAGTAGGTAATAGTAAGTGTTTATAAACCTGGGGAAGCGAGATTGTCAATTATTGAGGGTTTAGGGAGTTTTATAAACCTGGGGAAGCGAGATTGTCAATTATTGAGGGTTTAGGGAGTTTTATAAACCTGGGGAAGCGAGATTGTCAATTATTGAGGGTTTAGGGAGTTTTGTAACAGATAAGTGAACTATAGATATGTAGATATAAATCCATATGTATTCCTGTTAACCCTTTGGGGCCTAGTTCCTAGGCCTTTTGTGTATCCATATGCTCTCGCGCTACCGTCCACAGGATGGATATGGGGTGCACAATAAACTAGCCACTTCGGTGGCAAAATCTAAATCTGAGCCAAGTGAGAAAATAATTGTTGTGAGGAATCCAAAGGCAAAAGTGGGAGCAACTGTTGTAGTGTAATAGGTAAGTTTGGGGTGCCAGGGGTAAATAATAATGGTGAGCCTCTAATTGAGCTAAGTATATAATAAGTAATAGAAATAATTAAAACGTATTTTAATTAAAAGAAGAAGCATATAAGATAGAGTGTAATGGCAGGTTGTTAGACTACGTAATTAGTATATAAAATGTTGATGGGTAGACCTCCAGATCTGCAGGTTTCTTTAGAGGGGTTACAAATATATCACATAATTTGGTGGTTGCTACTGTGAGAGGAGGAGGTAGATGGGGTACGAGGAGAATGTCATCAGTAGGTAAAAACAAAAAAAAAAAAACAGGTGAAAGTTTATAAATTCAAGGAAATAAAGATATAAGCAACTTTTGGGAAAGAGTTGGGCTAAAGCCCATAAGTAATGAGGGGGTAGAGGAGGTATGGGGGTAGATTTAAGAATGCAGTGTTAAGAGTGTGCAGCAGTAGTTAGTGGGTACAGAATGCTGGGTGAAGGAGAGAAGAGACGTGATTGGTAGAATCACGAGGTCAAGAGGGTGATAAGGTAAATAATAAAAAAGTTAGCCTATGAAAGGTTTTTATAATGCAGAAGTGATATACGGACGGAGGAGAATACAGACAGCAAAAGAGAGGTAAAAAGAGTGGCGAGTGCTAAAGGAGTTAAGAGAGCCAAGGGAACAGAAGAATTTAACTGTTAAAAGAGAGGAACCATTAGATGGATAGGTGAAGGCACTGAGATAGCGGCGGGAATGTTTTGAGGAATTGCTGATGAAGAGGAGGCAGCTGTTTAATGTATTGTGGAGGCATAACACCTATTTGGAGTGAGGAAGAGCCAGAGGTGAGGCAGCTGATAGAACAAAATATTAAAAAGCACTTGGAGATGTAGTTTTGGAATGGTTCGTACATTTGTTCAATATAAGAATCAAAGGGGGAAAGGTACCTAGAGAGTGAAAGAATTTCAAGGAAATAAACCTGTTGAATATACAGGGTAAAACTTGCAATGTGTAAACCAAGTGTTTACATTAACGCATACAAGTGAGCAATATTTAGACAAAGGCAGGGATTTTTTTCACTGTACATATGAATTTAGAAAAGGCCTTTGATAGGGTGGCAAGGTGAGCAATGTGGTCATTGTAAATGTGTGGAATAGGTGGTAGGTTAATGTCATGAAGAGTTTTTATGTAAATAGCAAGGTATGCAGGACATTGTTTTCCAGTAAAAGTAGGCCTTTGATAGGGATATGTGATGTTTATTATTAAATTATTGCTTAATATATTTATAGATGGGACTTTAAAAGAAGCGAATGTTAGGTTGCTAGGGAGAGGCATGTTTTTGAAAGACAGCGAATCTGGTCAGGAGCGGAAGTTTTTACAGTTGCTCTTTGCCGATGACAGTTGTTTTTAAGAGACTCTGAAGAGAAGTAGCAAAGGTTGGTAAACGAATTTGGGAGGGTATGTACAAGAAGTAAATTAAAAATAAACATACGAAAGCGCAAGGTGATGAGAGTATCAAAAAAATATAGGCAGAGATAGAGAGTGAGTACGAAGTAAATATGTTCAGACATTTGTGAATGGACTTGTCGGCAGATGATTCTAAGAGAGATGAGGTAAACCGCAGAACTGACGAAGAGAAAAATGTGGGTGGTGCAGTGGAGACAAAACTTCATCGATGGAAGCAAGAAAGGTAATAGATGGGTGTTAAGCATGGGTTTTCAATGCTGCAGCAAGGAGGTTGGAAGCAGAAAAGAATTCGAAGTTAGGAGAAAAGGAAGTGTGGCGCTACCAAAAGTATTATTCAGTATTATTATTACTGAGGTGGTTTGGCCATTTAGAGAAGCTGGAGAAAAAATGGGATAACTTGGAGGGAATATAAGTCTGGGGTGGAGGGAAGGATGGGTTGGGGTTACCATAACAATGGTTGGATCGGGTATAGGTTTTGAGTGCTAAGGGCTGAACATCCAATAGGCTTGTGTGAGCTGGTTAGATAGGAATGAAGGCACGTGGTATTAATGATTTGATGTGCAGTTGGAGTGTGAGCAAAATAATATTTATGAGGGGATTCAGGGGAAAGAGGTTAGCCGGGTTTGAGTCCTGGAGGTGGAAAGTAACAGTGCCTGGCACTGTCAAGGAGGGGTTGGGATGTTGAGGTTTGGAGGGTCATCAGAGTTGTAATGTCGGCGTCCTTCTAAGAACACATTATGTTTATTCTCTTCATCGGGTCACTCAACTCTCCGTGTTTTTTCTCGATGGGAAATAAACGGAGAGTTAAGAAAATCATCTTATATATCAAATTTACGTATTTGTCTAGTATACCAGAGCAAAGTCATCTATTGTACACTCCACGTAACATATTGTAGGTTCCATACGGATACATGTATATACCACCTCAACGATCAAGAATGTATAACATGTCGGTCTGCTAGGGTAGAACCATCGAAACCAGTAACAGGCATGTCACAGGTAAACTATTTTTCTTACCTGCACCACGCACATATATGTAATGAACTTTAGTTTTTTTCAGGTATTATTACGTTAATTATAAGTGATGTGTATTTTACCTAAGCTGGCCAGTAGCCCCATGATTTTCTTTGGACAGGTCATTATTAACGTAAATCTTATCCGGTTTTCCCCACTGTAAATACTAGTTATCACGCTATTGGCAGGAGTACGTCCCACCTGATTTGTTTATCCTTGTACAGTCAATGACCCGAGGAGCCGGGTAGAGGGCAAGGGTATCCTGGGAGCTGATTATTGTTTTATAACAACAACCCATCCAACGCCACATTCATTCACATGCGGAGCGAATCACTCTTCCTAAAAGCTTGAGTAAAGTTAGGGGCGATCTTAAAATATGCAACCAGAAGAATATACTAAGGCATCTCGAAATACGGTTTTAAACTCGTGATGTAGTGTGTATATGCAGTGGATTATGATGGTCAGAACGTAGTCTAAGCTGCTGGCGCCATCCAACACCTCTTAAGCTACATTAACCACCATTACTAGTGTCTGGCCACATGAGCCCCCAATCATACCTGTAACTACTAGTACATTACCCTTTCCGCCTCCAAGGGTAAACCTTCCACAGAGACTTTAAAAGACCACCCACCCTCTTCCCATTGATTATTCCGCGATTTCCCTTATCTTTGGTTGGGTTAGTTCATTTTACGGTTCACCTAGTGTACTCTATGGTTCATCACGTCTACACTCTATGGTTCACTTCGTCTATTTTATAGTTTATATTGTCCGTTCTACGACTCACCTCCTCTGTTATATGACTTATCTTTTATAGCCATATATACAGACTTACAACTTTAGGAAACAAACTACTACTGTAGTAGTCCTGTGCTACTACTGCAGTAGTCCTGCAATACTACTAATACTACATTATTACTACTACTACCTTCTCAATTCTACCTCTCCCAACCCCGCCCTTCACTCATATATATCCTGGCTGTCTTCCCTTCATGATTCTCTGTGTAACCAAGTCAATGTTCAAAGTCAAAGTGAAACGTCATCTTAAGTTTGTGTTCTAAAGTACAGATTATTTGTGTACATCAACATCAGAATACACGGCGCCTCTTAAGTAGCGTGTGCTCTGACGTCTCTCAGATTAAGTATTGAGACTCGTTTAAGTGTTTTAAGTTATTTTCTAGACTTAAGAGAAAGTCCACTGATGGAAGTGGAATGTGACTTTGAGGAGAGTGCCGTCATATTGGTTAACTGGAATGTCAGCTATAATGAATGATGACATTCAGATGATGACTCAGCATTTTGCAAAACGTAAGTTAATAGGCGTCCTGCTCTGACCTTCCAACGAGTCCAAGACCACCAAACGCTCAGATACAATTAATATACCTGAGGAGTCAAGCAAAAGCTCTCTCCTTACCTTGTTCATTAGACAGACCGCAATCCACAATCTTGTGAAAGGCAGATAGAAACCTGAATGACATGTGGTTGGTATAGGGCAAGTGAGGTGAATAATCTCCAGAGCTGGTCAAGTGTCATATTCCAGGCACTGTTCATCTCCCTCGTGCCAGCCCAAGGTTCATTCAGTGACCAATTACATAGGAACATTCAGCCTGGTACTGAACCAGGAACCGTCAACAAGGATATCAAAGCAGAAGGTATACAACTAGGTGTAATTTTAACAGCCACCTGTGGAGGAAGTGTGATGAGAGCCTGTGGAGAGGCTGGCGGCCTCTACGTGATTAGGATGACTAATTAACCAAGTCAATCGTATATACATACACAAAGTGCTCCACAAAGTTAACTGGATTTGTACAAAATTTAATTGACATCTTATATGAAATTAGCAGAGTCAGAGGGACATACCCATATATAAACAAGTTTATTTCCATGATGACAGAGAACAAGAAGTATTAACGTTGTTCTAGTGATGATTAATATTATGGTAAGACACAAAATACTATCTAGTGGTGATTAATGTTAAGGTAAGGAAAATTTGTAAGACATATCTAGTGATGATAATGTGATGGTAAGGAAGACTATGACGTCACAACTTACGTCATACGGGAGAGTGACAGGTAACACCCACACACACATACCTGCGACTCCACACGTACGTCCCGTACATTACACGTACCAACAAGAACATGTACGACCAGCCAGGTGCAACGCACCCCCAGGACAAGGTCATGACTACACTGTCTCACCTAACACTCACCCACCACCCGTTACCCTCCTGTAGTCACCCACCACTCGTTACCTACCAGTACTCATTCACCACCCGTTACCCACCAGTACTCACTCACCAACCGTTACCTACCAGTACTCACCCACCACTCGTTACCCACTAGTACTCACGCACCACTCGTTACCCACCAGTACTCACCTACCACCAGTTACCTACAGGTACTCACCTATCAGTCGTTACCCACCAGTACTCACCTACCACCAGTTACCTACAAGTACTCACACATTAATCGTTACCTACCAGTACTCACCAATCACTCGTTACCCACCAGTACTCACCCACCACTCGTTACATACCAGTACTCACTCACCACTCGTTACATACCAGTACTCAGCCATCACCCGCTAAACACCATTCACCCACCACCAGCTAATCACTCACCACTCCCTATCCACCAGTACTCACCCACCATTTACCTACAGTACTCATTCACCACCCGTTACCCACCAGTACTCACCCACCATTTACCTACAGTACTCATTCACCACCCGTTACCCACCAGTACTCACCCAACACTCGTTAGCTACAGCACTCATCCACCACTCGTTACTTACTAGTACTCACCCAACACTCGTTACCCTACAGTATTCACCAACCACCAGTTATCCACTAGTACTCACCCACCACTCCTTACGTACCAGTACTCACCCACCACCCGTTATCCACTAGTACTCACCCACCACTCCTTATGTACCAGTACTCACCCACCACCCGTTATTCACTAGTACTCACCCATCACTCGTTACCTACCAGTACTCACCCACCACTCCTTACGTACCGGTACTCACCCACCACCCGTTATCCACTAGTACTCACCCACCACTCCTTACGTACCAGTACTCACCCACCACCCGTTACCCACCAGTACTCACCCACCGCCAGTTACCATGGCATGCACTAATAGCTATTGTTGTACATAGTGTATATAGTGTACATACTTCTGTTCTTACTTGGTGAAAGGATAATATAAGTCAAACGTTTTTCTGCTGTGTTTGTTTTTGCTCCCTTTACACGCAGGATAACAGGCCTTTGAATTCCTGGGTTGTAATAGAGCTGGACCTGACTAGCTGGTGCTACTGGGTCAGAAGCCGTGCTCCTTCTTTAAGTGGAAGTGACCTGACTGGGTGGGCCATTGGTCTAAGCCGGGGGTTGACATGGACCTGCCCCGCATGGGTCAGTAGGCCTGCTGCAGTGTTCCTTGTTATGTTCTTACGTACTCATCCACCATCACGTTACCCACCACCACGTTAGTCAACAGTTACCAGCTAGGTTGTGAGGGGGGGGAGGGGGGAACTAATGGAAACCATCAACATGGAAAAGTTGGTAAAATTTCTGAAATTTATATATATATATATATATATATATATATATATATATATATATATATATATATATATATATATACATATATATATACATATATATATACATATCTATATATATATATATATATATATATATATATATATATATATATATATATATATATATATATATATATATGTCGTGCCGAATAGGCAGAACTTGCGATCTTGGCTTAAATAGCAACCCTCATCTTGCCATATAGGACAAACGAAAATTTGTGTATGCAATAATTTCTCCAAAATCACTCTGAGCCTAACGAAAAAAATATATTTCACTGTGTTTGTTTAGTATTAAATTACTGTAAACAAATCTAAAATATATTTAGTTGGGTTAGGCTAAAATAAATTGCTCTTGTTATAATAAGGTTAGGTAAGTTTTCTAAGACTCTTTTGTTGTAAAATTAAATTTTTTACATTAACATTAATGAAAAAAATATATCTTTAAACGTATAAGAGAAAATTTTAGAAAAGACTTAATTTTAAATGAGTTCTTGCTAATTGACCAATTCTACATATTCAGCACGACATTATACATATATATATATATATATATATATATATATATATATATATATATATATATATATATATATATATATATATATATATATATATATATATATAATTTATACATGAAGAGAACAATGGAGAGAGAACCACCTTAAATATCGATGGAACAACTGGAGGTCACGTGACCTGGGTAACAAACTACCCGCCAGCAAAGACTAGCACGTTTTAATTATAAGGACCGAAACGTTTTCTAATAATTATGTCCTTATGTTTGCTCAGGTGTGTTTTTAAAGCAATTTGTGGGTAACCATTACCAAGGTTTATACTAGTAAACTACAAGTCTGGATCACCCACTCTCATGTGGTGGTCTAGTGAGCAACCTCGTGAGTAAACATAGCCAGCGAATATTAGATGACAGTAGTAATATTGTCAGACGTGGAGAGAGCGGCGCACCTGTCAGCCAGGTGGACAATATTATGTCAGACGTGGAGGGAGCGGCGCACCTGTCAGCCAGGTGGACAATATTATGTCAGACGTGGAGGGAGCGGCGCACCTGTCAGCCAGGTGGACAATATTATGTCAGACGTGGAGGGAGCGGCGCACCTGTCAGCCAGGTGGACAATATTATGTCAGACGTGGAGGGAGCGGCGCACCTGTCAGCCAGGTGGACAATATTATGTCAGACGTGGAGGGAGCGGCGCACCTGTCAGCCAGGTGGACAATATTATGTCAGACGTGGAGGGAGCGGCGCACCTGTCAGCCAGGTGGACAATATTATGTCAGACGTGGAGGGAGCGGCGCACCTGTCAGCCAGGTGGACAATATTATGTCAGACGTGGAGGGAGCGGCGCACCTGTCAGCCTGGTGGACAATATTATGTCAGACGTGGAGGGAGCGGCGCACCTGTCAGCCAGGTGGACAATATTATGTCAGACGTGGAGGGAGCGGCGCACCTGTCAGCCAGGTGGACAATATTATGTCAGACGTGGAGGGAGCGGCGCACCTGTCAGCCAGGTGGACAATATTATGTCAGACGTGGAGGGAGCGGCGCACCTGTCAGCCTGGTGGACAATATTATGTCAGACGTGGAGGGAGCGGCGCACCTGTCAGCCAGGTGGACAATATTATGTCAGACGTGGAGGGAGCGGCGCACCTGTCAGCCAGGTGGACAATATTATGTCAGACGTGGAGGGAGCGGCGCACCTGTCAGCCAGGTGGACAATATTATGTCAGACGTGGAGGGAGCGGCGCACCTGTCAGCCAGGTGGACAATATTATGTCAGACGTGGAGGGAGCGGCGCACCTGTCAGCCTGGTGGACAATATTATGTCAGACGTGGAGGGAGCGGCGCACCTGTCAGCCTGGTGGACAATATTATGTCAGACGTGGAGGGAGCGGCGCACCTGTCAGCCAGGTGGACAATATGTCAGACGTGGAGGGAGCGGCGCACCTGTCAGCCTGGTGGACAATATTATGTCAGACGTGGAGGGAGCGGCGCACCTGTCAGCCTGGTGGACAATATTATGTCAGACGTGGAGGGAGCGGCGCACCTGTCAGCCAGGTGGACAATATTATGTCAGACGTGGAGGGAGCGGCGCACCTGTCAGCCAGGTGGACAATATTATGTCAGACGTGGAGGGAGCGGCGCACCTGTCAGCCAGGTGAACAATATTATGTCAGACGTGGAGGGAGCGGCGCACCTGTCAGCCAGGTGGACAATATTATGTCAGACGTGGAGGGAGCGGCGCACCTGTCAGCCAGGTGGACAATATTATGTCAGACGTGGAGGGAGCGGCGCACCTGTCAGCCAGGTGGACAATGTCAGACGTGGAGGGAGCGGCGCACCTGTCAGCCAGGTGGACAATATTATGTCAGACGTGGAGGGAGCGGCGCACCTGTCAGCCAGGTGGACAATATTATGTCAGACGTGGAGGGAGCGGCGCACCTGTCAGCCAGGTGGACAATATTATGTCAGACGTGGAAGGAGCGGCGCACCTGTCAGCCAGGTGGACAATATTATGTCAGACGTGGAGGGAGCGGCGCACCTGTCAGCCAGGTGGACAATATTATGTCAGACGTGGAGGGAGCGGCGCACCTGTCAGCCAGGTGGACAATATTATGTCAGACGTGGAGGGAGCGGCGCACCTGTCAGCCTGGTGGACAATATTATGTCAGACGTGGAGGGAGCGGCGCACCTGTCAGCCAGGTGGACAATATTATGTCAGACGTGGAGGGAGCGGCGCACCTGTCAGCCAGGTGGACAATATTATGTCAGACGTGGAGGGAGCGGCGCACCTGTCAGCCTGGTGGACAATATTATGTCAGACGTGGAGGGAGCGGCGCACCTGTCAGCCTGGTGGACAATATTATGTCAGACGTGGAGGGAGCGGCGCACCTGTCAGCCTGGTGGACAATATTATGTCAGACGTGGAGGGAGCGGCGCACCTGTCAGCCAGGTGGACAATATTATGTCACACGTGGAGGGAGCGGCGCACCTGTCAGCCTGGTGGACAATATTATGTCAGACGTGGAGGGAGCGGCGCACCTGTCAGCCAGGTGGACAATATTATGTCAGACGTGGAGGGAGCGGCGCACCTGTCAGCCAGGTGGACAATATTATGTCAGACGTGGAGGGAGCGGCGCACCTGTCAGCCTGGTGGACAATATTATGTCAGACGTGGAGGGAGCGGCGCACCTGTCAGCCTGGTGGACAATATTATGTCAGACGTGGAGGGAGCGGCGCACCTGTCAGCCAGGTGGACAATATTATGTCAGACGTGGAGGGAGCGGCGCACCTGTCAGCCAGGTGGACAATATTATGTCAGACGTGGAGGGAGCGGCGCACCTGTCAGCCAGGTGGACAATATTATGTCAGACGTGGAGGGAGCGGCGCACCTGTCAGCCAGGTGGACAATATTATGTCAGACGTGGAGGGAGCGGCGCACCTGTCAGCCAGGTGGACAATATTATGTCAGACGTGGAGGGAGCGGCGCACCTGTCAGCCTGGTGGACAATATTATGTCAGACGTGGAGGGAGCGGCGCACCTGTCAGCCAGGTGGACAATATTATGTCAGACGTGGAGGGAGCGGCGCACCTGTCAGCCAGGTGGACAATATTATGTCAGACGTGGAGGGAGCGGCGCACCTGTCAGCCTGGTGGACAATATTATGTCAGACTTGGAGGGAGCGGCGCACCTGTCAGCCAGGTGGACAATATTATGTCAGACGTAAAGGGAGCGGCGCACCTGTCAGCCTGGTGGACAATAAATAGCAATTGTGAAGCATGTTAATTAATGCACTTTAAGATAGATACTTTTTATGTAACATTCACTACCTGTTACTTTATTTCTGACACTTCATCACTGCATGACACTTCATTACCTAACACTTTATCACTTGCACATCATTACCTAACACTACCTACCTAACACTTCATCACTACCTAACACTTTATGACTGGACAATTCACTAAGTAAATTATAATATTCTTGTCCGTTAGAGCAAAGCTTGTAATATGAACACAGAAAAAATGACAGAGGGTATCCGGCACACGTAATTATCAGCTACGTATTTTGACAACATTCTTAACCTTTCTCGAAGGCGAAATTTGAATGTCAGTTGAATCATCAATAATGATCCTCGCAGCAACAAGAATATTCTCATAACTATAAATTCCTCACGCTGAGGCAGCCAGAAGGTAAACCCCACTTTCACACCTCTCTCTCTCTCTCTCTCTCTCTCTCTCTCTCTCTCTCTCTCTCTGGTGTATTTACAAGGTTGAAACAAACTTAATGAGTAATTATGTGTTAAGGCTGCCTCACAACCTCTATGACGCCAGCACCAGTGACTCCTGGTGTGCCTGCATGCTGTAAAGCCGAGAAGTGGTAAAACAGACACCAGTGAAGAAAAGAACTTATCAAGACGTTTCGCTCAAAGAAGCCTGCTCCACGGGCGCAGCATCTCTAAGTTTCTCTTTTCAAATTATGTATTTTTTCACCACCCACTGATTCCAGGTTCGTGTAAAACGTTTTCCTGATATGCGAGACAAGTTTCATTACCAGGTATAAAAAAATGCTGAGTCTGAAGTTATCACATACCCACGCACCCACACACACACAAACACACACACAAAACACGATACATACAACCGAAGAGGAGAAGAGGCTGCTAAGCGAACAAGATATCTCAAAGGCGATGGAGCCGGACATCTCTTCGTGGGCCCTGGGGGAGCAGAGGCGCTCTGTGTACCACTAACAACAATCTTTCAACACATCTATCGAAACAGGGTGACTACCTGAGGTATGGAAGACAGCAAATATAGTCCCAATTTTTTAAAAAAAAGGAGACAGACACGAAACATTAAAATACAGACCAGTGTCTCTGACGTGTATTGTATGCAAAGTCATGGAGAAGATTATCAGAAGAAGAGCGGTGGACCACCTAGAAAGGAATGAGCATATAAAAGACAACCAGCATGGAGTCAGAGACGGGAAAGCCTGTGTCACAAACCTACTGGAGTTCTATGACAAGGTGACAACAGTAAAATGAGAGAGGGGTGGGTAGACTGCATTTTCTTGGATTGTAAGAAGGCCTTTGACACAGTTCCACAAAAGAGATTAGTGCAGAAGCTGGAGGACCAGCCAGGTATAACAGGGAAGGCACTGCAATGAATCAGAGAATACCTACCGGGAAGGCATCAGCAAGTCATGGTACGTGATGAGGTGTCAGAGTGGGCATCAGTGACAAGCGGGGTATATGTGAATGACATAAAGGAACAGAGTCAGAAGAGTCCCTGTTTGGAGACAATGTGAAGTTAATGAGGAGAATTCAGTCGGAGGATAAGACAGGACTACAGAGGGATTTGGACACACTGTAGGCCTGGGCCAGCAACTGGCTCCTGGAGTTCAACCCCACCAAATGAAAAGCCATGAAGATCAGGGAAGGGCAAAGAAGACCTCAAACAGAGTACAATCTAGGAGGCCAAAGACTATAAACCTCACTCAAGGAAAAGGATCTTGGAGTGTGTATAATTCTGAACACATCTCCTGAAACACATACCAACCAAATAACTGCTGCAGCATATGGATGACTAGCGAACCTAAGAATAGCATCCCGATATCTCAGTAAGGAGTCGTTCCGGACCCTGTACACCGTGTACGTCAGGCCCATATTGGAGTACGCAGCTCCAGTTTAGAACCTAAACCTGGCCAAGCACGTCAGGAAACTAGAGAAAGTGCAAAGCTTTGCAACGAGACTAGTCCCTTAGCTAAAGGGCATGTCTTACGAAGACAGGTTAAGGGACCCTGACAAGACGACATTGGAGGACAGGAGGGACATGATAACGACATATAAAATACCAAGAGAAATTGACAAGTATTACGGACACAGGTAAAGAATGGCCTGTGAGACCTGGTCGTAATGGGAAATGTAGCAAACAAAACTCAACAGTAGACTACAATTTATATTTGCCTTCACCAGATATATACGTGTAGGCTATGTACAATATGTACAGACATAATAGTAAGTGTACACCTCGATGACAGATGGCAAAGCGGAAGCCAGTGTGTGTGCACCTTGCTCAACCAATAACTGGGTAAATTTGCCAATGCTTACCACAAGTGAACCACGTTGCTTCAGCCTGGACTGGCTAGTCTGTGATTGGCCAATGAACCATGGTTCTGATTTCATGATGGGTACCCTACTGATCGTTAAACCCTTAACACCCGGTTCGCTGGTTGGGATGCAGCCTACACGGGAGTGTGACATACGCCGAATAAATTGTAACACACTCTTTGCATGCTACACTAGTAATAGTAGTAATACATGTGGTTATTAGAGCTTACTACCTGGGTAGTAACCCACTAACAAAAACATTTCCCCAACCCATTTTAATGCTACCCAAGCAATAAGCTCTAATAACCACATGTATTACTACTACTAGTATTACTACTACTACTATTACTACTACTACTAGTATTACTACTACAACGATTAAACTGTGCCTTATACCTCACTTTAAAGCCTAAATATACCCTCTGTGTCCGTGTATTGTTTGTAACTGCCTGACAAAGCTCCTGGAAAGCGAAACATTGCCACAATAAAATGTCGCATTAGTTGCACTTGTGTCCTTTTACTTAATAGATACAGAATACAGCAAGAGTGGAGAAATTATATAACCGAGGACCTGGAAGTGAATGTAACACTAAATATGTCTCTAGAATTAAATACAACGTCAGCAGCATGTGCAGACTGGTAGACCTCACAACAGCATTCAGGCACTTTAAAAAAAGTCCTTCAGAAATTGACATACGACAAACATTAGGCCAATTATTAAGTACGGGGCCTCAACCCACACCTGGTAAAACAATTGCAACCAGACTAGTGCTACAGCTGAGATGAAAACGTTGTGAGGAAAGACTGAAGGAAGTTAATATGTGAGTGGGTGTGGGTGGGTTGGAGTTGGATCTGAATAGCTTGGGCCAGCAGGCCTCCTGCAGTGCTCCTTCTTTATGTTCTTATGACAGATAGGACCCGATTATTTGTATAAAAAGAAACAGGATCAAGGAAACACAAGTAGAAACTGAAGACACTGATGAGCCACAGGCACGTAAGGAAGTACTGCCGTAGTTTCAGGGAGACTGACTTGGAAAGACTTGGAAAGACAGGAAAAGATGTCAAGGTAACCAGGGGACACTGATGACAGGAAAAGATGTCAAGGTAACCAGGGGACACTGATGACAGGTAAAGATGTCAAGGTAACCAGGGGACACTGATGACAGGTAAAGATGTCAAGGTAACCAGGGGACACTGATGACAGGTAAAGATGTCAAGGTAACCAGGGGACACTGATGATATGTAAAGATGTCAAGGTAACCAGGGGACACTGATGACAGGAAAAGATGTCAAGGCAGCCAGGGGACACTGATGACAGGTAAAGATGTCAAGGTAACCAGGGGACACTGATGACAGGAAAAGATGTCAAGGTAACCAGGGGACACTGATGACAGGTAAAGATGTCAAGGTAACCAGGGGACACTGATGACATGTAAAGATGTCAAGGTAACCAGGGGACACTGATGACAGGAAAAGATGTCAAGGCAACCAGGGGACACTGATGACAGGAAAAGATGTCAAGGTAACCAGGGGACACTGATGACAGGTAAAGATGTCAAGGTAACCAGGGGACACTGATGACAGGAAAAGATGTCAAGGTAGCCAGGGGACACTGATGACAGGTAAAGATGTCAAGGTAACCAGGGGACACTGATGACAGGAAAAGATGTCAAGGCAGCCAGGGGACACTGATGAAAGGTAAAGATGTCAAGGTAACCAGGGGACACTGATGACAGGTAAAGATGTCAAGGTAACCAGGAGACACTGATGACAGGAAAAGCTGTCAAGGCAGCCAGGGGACACTGATGACAGGTAAAGATGTCAAGGTAACCAGGGGACACTGATGACAGGAAAAGATGTCAAGGCAGCCAGGGGACACTGATGACAGGTAAAGATGTCAAGGTAACCAGGGGACACTGATGACAGGAAAAGCTGTCAAGGCAGCCAGGGGACACTGATGACAGGTAAAGATGTCAAGGTAACCAGGGGACACTGATGACAGGAAAAGATGTCAAGGCAGCCAGGTGACACTGATGACAGGTAAAGATGCCAAGGTAACCAGGGGACACTGATGACAGGTAAAGATGTCAAGGTAACCGGGGGACACTGATGACAGGAAAAGATGTCAAGGCAGCCAGGGGACACTGATGACAGGTAAAGATGTCAAGGTAACCAGGGGACACTGATGACAGGTAAAGATGTCAAGGCAGCCAGGGGACACTGATGACAGGTAAAGATGTCAATGCAGCCAGGTGACACTGATGACAGGTAAAGATATCAAGGTAGCCATAGGACACTGATGGCACGTAAATATGTCACGGTAGTCATGGGTCACTGATGACAGGTAAAGATGTCAAGGTAGCTATGGGTCACTGATGACAGGTAAAGATGTCAAGGCAGCCAGGGGACACTGATGACAGGTAAAGATGTCAAGGTAACCAGGGGACACTGATGGCACGTAAATATGTCACGGTAGTTATGGGTCACTGATGACAGGTAAAGATGTCAATGTAGCCAGGGGACACTGATGACAGGTAAAGATGTCAAGGTAGTTATGGGTCTCTGATGACAGGTAAAGATGTCAAGGTAGCCATGGGTCACTGATGACAGGTAAAGATGTCAAGGTAGCTATGGGTCACTGATGACAGGTAAAGATGTCAAGGTAGCTATGGGTCACTGATGACAGGTCAAGATGTCAAGGCAGCCAGGGGACACTAATGACAGGTAAAGATGTCAAGGTAACCAGGGGACACTGATGACAGGTAAAGATGTCAAGGTAACCAGGGGACACTGATGACATGTAAAGATGTCAAGGTAGCCATGGGACACTGATGACAGGTAAAGATGTCAAGGTAGCCATGGGAAACTGATGACAGGTAAAGATGTCAAGGTAGCCATGGGACACTGATGACAGGTAGTAAAGATGTCAAGGTAGCCATGGGACACTGATGACAGGTAAAGATGTCAAGGTAGCCATGGGACACTGATGACAGGTAAAGATGTCAAGGTAGCCATGGGACACTGATGACAGATAAAGATGTCAAGGTAGCCATGGGACACTGATGACAGGTAAAGATGTCAAGGTAGCCATGTGACACTGATGACAGGTAAAGATGTCAAGGTAGCCATGGGACATTGGTGACAGGTAAAGATGTCAAGGTAGCCATGGGACACTGATGACAGGTAAAGATGTCAAGGTAGCCATGGGACACTGATGACAGGTAAAGATGTCAAGGTAGCCATGGGACACTGATGACAGGTAAAGATGTCAAGGTAGCCATGGGACACTGATGACAGGTAAAGATGTCAAGGTAGCCATGGGACACTGATGACAGGTAAAGATGTCAAGGTAGCCATGGGACACTGATGACAGGTAAAGATGTCAAGATAGCCATGGGACACTGATGACAGGTAATGATGTCAAGGTAGCCATGGGACACTGATGACAGGTAAAGATGTCAAGGTAGCCATGGGACACTGATGACAGGTAAAGATGTCAAGGTAGCCATGGGACACTGATGACAGGTAAAGATGTCAAGGTAGCCATGGGACACTGATGACAGGTAAAGATGTCAAGATAGCCATGGGACACTGATGACAGGTAAAGATGTCAAGGTAGCCATGGGACACTGATGACAGGTAAAGATGTCAAGGTAGCCATGGGACACTGATGACAGGTAAAGATGTCAAGGTAGCCATGGGACACTGATGACAGGTAAAGATGTCAAGGTAGCCATGGGACACTGATGACAGGTCAAGATGTCAAGGTAGCCATGGGACACTGATGACAGGTAAAGATGTCAAGGTAGCCATGGGACACTGATGACAGGTAAAGATGTCAAGGTAGCCATGGGACACTGATGACAGGTAAAGATGTCAAGGTAGCCATGGGACACTGATGACAGGTCAAGATGTCAAGGTAGCCATGGGACACTGACAGGTAAAGATGTCAAGGTAGCCATGGGACACTGATGACAGGTAAAGATGTCAAGGTAGCCATGGGACACTGATGACAGGTCAAGATGTCAAGGTAGCCATGGGACACTGATGACAGGTCAAGATGTCAAGGTAGCCATGGGACACTGATGACAGGTCAAGATGTCAAGGTAGCCATGGGTCACTGATGACAGGTAAAGATGTCAAGGTAGCCATGGGACACTGATGACAGGTAAAGCTGAGGAACATAGTACTTTCTCAGTCTTAGGAGAGTGCTAGGCATTCACTGAAGAAGTGGTTAGTTACTATTTTTCAAAGGCACGTGTTGATAGACACTTGTGTGGCGTGTGTGCACGCACGCGCGCGCTCTAATTACAGTACGTATGTCAAAGGTACTTGTCGATAGACTCTTGACCTATTTTTGAATGTGTGAATTTTCATGCGCAAGAGCCTACCTTCTTCAATGTTCATGATGCAAATTAATGAACAATCCGTAAAACTTTTAACATGCATCCGTTTCACATTTGTTAGAGAGGACAAGTGTGTAGCCTCTGAGGTACTGGTTAAGAAGTTACATAATTATATAGTGCTTTACAGGACTCGTAATGTAGCAGTGTTATGATTAATTACTTTAAAGAAAACCACTGACGTTATATTATTATTTTACATATTGTAAGTATATTAACTCCATTATTTTATACTTTCTATATTTTGCAAGACAAGAAATTGATAAAGAAAGTATTTACTGTAGTGTGCATATAAACTGGGACAGTGATGAAATATAACATATGTTTGAAAATTAATGTTTATTGGAAAAATACATGTCAATGATAAGACAGATAATTAATTAAGAGACATGACTATCTTTTGCTTTTACAAGCAATGCTACACGCTGTGGCAAAGAACTGACCAATGTTGAACACAAGTTCTTCGTCGTGGTACCAAGTCCTAATAACATCAGCAATTAGCTTCTCCACAATTGAACAGTTTCGTTTCGCAATCCTGCGTTTGGTTATTGCCAGTAGATTCTCTGTTGGGTTGAGGTCAGGAGAGTTTCCAGGCCAATTTAGAATGCTAATCTCACTCCGGTCGAAGAATGTCAGTGTTTTTCTGGAAGTGTTGCGTGATAAAAGATCCTGCTGGAAAATTCCTTCTCCATCAGGGAAGTTTATTTTCACAATGGTGAGTAAATGAGCTGCCAGGAATACCTTGTATTTGTCGCAGGTCATGGTTTCCTCAGCAATAACAAGCCCTCCAGGGCCTTTAGCAGTAAAACTACCCCAAAACATCTCAGGTGGATGTTTTGGCGCTTGTTGAATGTGTCCATACCGAAGAGGTTCGCCTTTCCGTCTCACTACCACTGATATGTACCCATGTACTTCAAAATGCACCTCATCTGAAGATATAACCTACATTCATCTGTCGTCCATCCCTTATGATCCAGTGCCCACCGCAGCAGTTTTTTCCTCACAGCAGCATCCAAGAATCGTTCCTTTAGCCTTCATTGAACAGTCGAAGAATAAATTTTCACACCAAGTGAAGCCAAATCTCTCTGTAGATCTTCGCTGGTTTTCGTGAGTTGTCTTGCGTATTTTTTTTTTTTTTACATAGGGTTTGACAACGTTAGGTTAAGGATCCCTAGCTTTATTGACAAGATATTTACAGGTTAAGGATTCCTAACTTTATTGGGAAGCTAAGAGCTGTTACCTACATCAGCTCATTTGAAAGCATTTTTATTGTTATGAGACATACAAGTAGGGAACAGGATGAAGCTGGAGCCATCTGTGGGCCAGCATTTTCATTTGATCAACTGACTATCTCGTTGACATCATTATGCTGTACGAATGTGTTCCATACTCGAGTCATCCTGGGTATATATGATCTCAGATGGAGTGATGTTCTGGAGAAGGGTACAGCCAGAGTGAAGTTGCTGCTTTCTGCCCGTCTTGTGGCATAAAAGCTTGTTTCACGTTGTCCTCGAAGTGGATCCAAGTGTGGTACTTTGACAATATTGGCCTTGTACATAACAGTAAGGCCACCCACATCCCTCCTGTGTTGAAGGCTCTGCTGAAATGACAGGTCTATCCAGGATGGGTCCAGGTGAGAGATGAGACGTCTTGCTCTGTTCTCTACTCTGTCAAGCAGTCGCAGATGAGAGGATGGTGGGCAGGCAAACCAAGAAAGTGGAGCATACTCAAGGTGTGAGCGTACTTGTGCCTCGTACAGAATCTTGCAACCCCTACTGTCAAGCAGATGCGAGATACGGCGAAGTGCTGTAAGCTTCCTGGCTGCCTTGTTTGCAAGATTTACAACATGGTTCTTCATGGTTAGTTTGGAGTCAAATTTCACCCCAAGGATATCAACTTTTCCAGGTGCCAACACCCTCCCATTCATCCTTACTTCTGCACCAGCATTACCATCATGGTACCTAGAGACCATCATCATTTGCGTTTTCTCAGGTGCAAATGTTACTTGCCATCTATTTCCCCAAGCTGATATAGCTCTTAGCTGGTGATTGATGTAGCTTAGAGCAGCTGGCATTTCTTCTCTTGGATAGGTGACTGTCAGTGTACAGTCGTCTGCATATGCATGGGATTCTGGGATGAGATGAAGAAGGTCGTTGAAGTAGACATTACATAACAATGGTCCCAGCACGCTTCCTTGTGGAACACTTGCCCCAATAGGATGTCTTGCTGATTCCGTTCCATTGAGAACTACACTTAGAGATCTACCATGAAGATAATTACTGAGGAGACATAGTGTAGAGCCTGCAATTCCCAGTGCTTGAAGTTTTGCTAAGAGGCCCTGGTGCCACACCCGGTCGAAAGCACCAGCAATGTCCAGTGCTACCACACAGCTGACTTTGGATTCATTCAGTGACTGGTGCCACTTAGTGGAGAGGTTTAACAACAGATCAGCAGCAAAGTAATCTTTCCTGAAGCCATATTGACGATCACAAAGTAGTGAGTGGTAGTCAAAAAACTCTGTCATTTGTCTTGAGATTATTGTCTCAAGGATCTTACCAGTGATTGACAGGAGTGACACTGGTCTGTAGTTGCTGATTTCTGCTCTGCTCTTCTTTGTGAACAGGGAATACGTCTTCATCGATGTAGCGCTCCACAATCAACAGTCGTCAGCTCTCTTCAGAATCCGACCAACAGGTGACTTTGCTAAGCAAAAATTTTCGGTGATCTGATACTCAAATCAGCGCGTTTTCTAAGAGTTACAGTTCATGCACACTTCCTATGTATAACAGCCATTACGAATTTCATCAGTAATCATGAATCGATAGGAAGAATTTGGTGAAATCACATTCACTTGTGAAGCATGCTTGCAGGAATAGCCTTACAGAACAACAACTGTTGTAGCACTGACGAGAGTTGCAGGGTAACACCACAACTGGATGACTGCCAGAAGTCGATAGCAAACTCTTCCGAAAAGAAAACCCAAACGACATTAAACCGGAGACTAAGACATATGAGATAATCACAAAATTTACTCCTGTCCCAATAAATTTGCACACTATTGTATAAAGAACTCTCATAGTTATTAACTGTTGAAAATGCAGCACGCTTGGCTCACATACCGTGGTTCGATTCCACACCGGGTGGAAACGTTGGACATGTTTCCACACATTTTCTGCCCTTGTTCGCCTAGAAGTAGGTACCTGGATGTTTGTCGACTATTGTGGGTTGCATCCTGGTGGGGGGGGGGTAATGTACCTCAGATAGAGCTGGGTTTTGAAATGATCTGAGGAAGGAAAACAACTCTTAGCCTGTAAAACTGATGTGTAAAAAAATAAAATACACTACACCAGGGTAGTCCAACTACGGGCTCACGGGGCACAAGTGGCCCGCGGTTGGATTTATTTTTTGTGGCCCACGAGGATTCATATTAATATATTGATTTACTGTATTTTCTTCTATAAATAAAACATTAAAGTATCTGTGACGCTTAGGTTATGTATGAGAAACAATACTAGGTTACTAGCAGAGTGAGAATCCCACTCCATAACCAGTGGGGACGTGTCCTATACGCGTGTTCCTGTATTGTAATAGATGGTGCAAGAGCTATAGCCGGTAGTAATGTGGGGTTAGTTCGCTTGAAGGAAAATACTTAATTGTATCATATTACACAGTATTTTCTACCAAAAAGCATTATATGTCAAGATATTACAGATGAGTGATGTCATGCAGTGTTATCATCATAGTGAATTTAAGCACAGGAGGCAATAAGAACTGAATGCAGAATTCACTGACCTACCACTGCACTCAAGTATCAGGTGGCTGACTGCTGGAATATTGCTCCAGTATTTCTTTGCTCTTCGGAAAGATTTCCTTTATTTCTTCGAAATGAACATACACAGGTATACCAAACTCAGCTGCAAGATAAAGACTTTACAACCTAACATTCCTAACAGACATGAGAGCTCACTTGAATATGCTTTATCTGAACTTACAAGGCAAACAACAAAATATTTCTCAACTAGTTGGACACACTGAAGCTTTCCGCAAGAAGCTGCAGCTATCCAGTGTGCGTTTAAGAAAGAATTATCTTGCACAGTTTACTTCTTGTGAATTCATGGCAGATGATATCGAGTCAGACTTTTCGTGTTTTGTCCTAACAATTTATATTTTATCTAGCGAGTTTGAGAAAAGATTTAGAGACTCTGAAAAACTGAAACCCAGTCTCCTTTTATTTAACATCCCCATGGAAGTTAATGTGGAGACACAGTTACCAGAACTTCAGCTTGAACTATGTGAACTGCAATCTGACCCATTGTTGCTTGCAAAGAAAAATGAAAATCAGGAGAGTTTCTTTAAGTTGGTCTGCAAGGATAGATTCTTCAAGCTGAGACAGCACTAAAGCTGCACTCAGTGTTCGGTAGTACATATATATGTGAATGTACGTTTACTACCAGGAAGCAAGTAAAATATAAAACTAGAAATCAAATGGGAATGAAACACTGGACGCGGGTCTTCGACTTGCCACTACTCATCGGAATTGATATGGAGACTGGCAGAAGGTCTCGACCCCAGATATCTCATTAGTAGGTAAGGATACGAGTCTACCTACCTGCAGTCTACCCGGAGGGTATTCCATGGATCAACGCCCCCGGGGCCCGGTCCATGATCAGGGCTCCCGGTGGATCAGGGCCTATCAACTAGGCTGTTACTGCTGGCCTCACGTAGCCCAACATACAAACCACAGTCCGGCTGATCCGGCACTGACTTTAGGTATCTGCCCAGCTCCCAATTGAAGACAACCAGGGGTCTATTGGTAATTCACCTTATGGCTGGTGGGAGGCTGTTGAACAGTCTTGAGCCCCGGACATTTATTGTGTTTTCTCTTAGTGTACTAATGGCGCCCCTACTTTTCATTGGGGTATGTTACATCTCCTGCCAAGTCTTTTGCTTTCGTAGGGAGGGATTTCTGTGTGCAGATTAGGGACCAGTCCCTCTAGAATTTTCCAAGTGTAGATTAAGATGCATCTCTCTTCCCTGCACTACAGCGAGTACAAGTCAAATGCTTCTAAGCGTTCTCAGTAGTTAAGGTGTTTGATGGAACTTATATGTGCAGTAGAGGTTCTCTGTACATTCTCTAGATCTGCGATTTCACTTGCCTTGAATAGATATATTAATGTACAGCTGTATTCCAGCCTAGAGAGAACAAGTGATTAACTTGGCATCTCTTGTTTTGAATGTTCTCGTTATCCATCCTATCATTTTCCTCGCAGATGTCATAGTGGCACTGTTGTGATCCTTGAAAGTTAGATCCTCAGACATTACCACTCCCAGGTCCTTCACATTACTTTTCCACTCTATAGTGTGATTAGAGTTTGTAGTATACTCAATTATAGCTATTATTTCCTCTTAGTTTTCCATAACGGAGTAATAAAGTTGGTAGAATTACCGACAATATGTAAAGTAAAAGGACACAAGTGCAACTAATGTGACATTTATTGTGGCGACGTTTCGCTCTCCAGGAGCTTTATCAAGCCATTACCATCCTATGGCTTGATAAAGCTCCTGGAGAGCGAAACGTCGCCACAATAAATGTCGCATTAGTTGCGCTTGTGTCCTTTTACTTTACATAACGGAGTAGTTGGAATTTGTCTTCACTGAACATCATATTGTTCTCCACTGCCCATTGGAAAACTTGGTTTATATCTTCTTGGAGATTTGCCGTGTTCTCAATGGATGACACACTCATGCTGATCCTAGTATCGTCTGCAAAGGATTATATGGTGCTATGGTTTACATCTCTATGTCTGATATGAGGATGAGGAACAGGATAGGCACGAGTACTGTGCCTTGTGTGGAAAAGAGCTCTTCACTACGGCAGCTTCCGATTTAATTCTGTTTACCACTACTCTCTGTGTTCGACTGGTTAGAAAGTTGAAGATCCATCTGCCAACTTTACCAGTTATCCCTTTAGCATGCATTCTGTGAGTTATTACACCATGATCGCATTTGTCAAAGGCTTTTGCAAAATCTGTGTCTACTACATCTGCATGGTTTATTTTCCAATGCATCCAAGACCATATCGTAGTGGTCCAGTAGTTGCGAGAGGCAGAAGCGACCTGCTCTGAACCCATGTTGTCCTGGATTGTGCAACTGTTGGGAATCCAAGTGGTCTGCAATCTTGCTTCTTAGAATATTTTCAAAGATTTTTATGATGTGGGACGTTAGAGCTGTTGATCTATAGTTTTTAGCTAGTGCTTTGCTGCCACCTTTATGGAGTGACTGTGTAATCTCACCTGTAACTATGCTCTTTCTTTATAGCATACTAAAGAGCCCACGAGAGGGGTTCTTGCAGTTTTTAATGAACACAGAGTTCCACGAGTCTGGGCCTGGGGCTGAGTGCATGGGCATGTTGTCAGTGGTTTTCTGAAAGTTTAGTGGAGTTAGGGTGATATCTCTCCTGGATCCTGTATGAGTCCTCTAACTTTAGCTCAATATTTTCCACTTCGCTGGTTAACGCTTCCTTCCGTGTTTCAGATAATCTAGCATTCTTCAGGAGCTCAGTGATGCATAAGAACGTAAGAACATAAGAAAGGAGGAACACTGCAGGAGGCCTGCTGGCCCATACTAGGCAGGTCCTTTACAATTCATCCCACTAACAAAACATTTGCCCAACCCAATTTTCAATGCTACCCAAGAAATAAGCTCTGATGTGCAAGTCCCACTCAAATCCAACCCCTCCCACTCATGTACTTATCCAACCTAGATTTGAAACTACCCAAAGTCCCAGCCTCAATAACCCAACTAGGTAGACTGTTCCACTCATCAACTACCCTATTTCCAAACCAATACTTTCCTATGTCCTTTCTAAATCTAAACTTATCTAATTTAAATCCATTACTGCGGGTTCTCTCTTGGAGAGACATCCTCAAGACCTTATTAATATCCCCTTTATTAATACCTATGTTCCACTTATACACTTCGATCAGGTCTCCCCTCATTCTTCGTCTAACAAGTGAATGTAACTTAAGAGTCTTCAATCTTTCTTCATAAGGAAAATTTCTAATGCTATGTATTAATTTAGTCATCCTACGCTGAATGTTTTCTAACGAATTTATGTCCATTCTGTAATATGGAGACCAGAACTGAGCTGCATAATCTAGGTGAGGCCTTACTAATGATGTATAAAGCTGCAGTATGACCTCTGGACTTCTGTTGCTTACACTTCTTGATATAAATCCCAGTAATCTATTTGCCTTATTACGTACGCTTAGGCATTGCTGTCTTGGTTTAAGGTTGCTGCTTACCATAACCCCCAAGTCCTTTTCGCAATCTGTATGGCTAAGTTCTACATCATTTAACTTATAAGTACTAGGGTTATCGCCTTCTATTGTAGCGGGAGCGTCTCTCTCTCCAGTTTATTCCTCTTCTTTTTTCTTAGGGAAATATGCCTTGAACATACTTCAGTTACCAAGAAGTTGATCTTTTCAAGGCACTAGGTAGGGTCCAGCATTATTTCTGTATAAATTCAGAGCGCTTAAAAAAATTCTTTGTTTCCTTAAGTGAAGGCCCTACCTAGAACCTTTGTATCACTAAAAAAATCATACAATATTTCTATCTTAAAATGCCAAAGGTATATATATATATATATATATATATATATATATATATATATAGTCGAGTGATGAAGTGGCCTAGGGTGTCGAAGAGGTTGGACCACCGTGCACTACACCATCATGCATATACAGTTTGTCCCAGGCACCACGGACACAGTCCCAGGAACCAGGTAGACAGTCCCAGGTACCAGGGAGACAGTCCCAGGTACCAGGGAGACAGTCCCAGGTACCACAGTTACAGTCCAAGGAACCAGGGAGACAGTTCCAGGTACCAGGGAGACAGTCCTAGGTACAAGGGAGACAGTCCAGGGTACCAGGGAGACAGTCCCAGGTACCAGGGAGACAGTCCAAGGTACCAGGAACAAGGGAGACAGTCCCAGGAACCTGGGAGACAGTCCCAGGTACCAGGGAGACAGTCCCAGGTTAAACAGATAGTCCTAGGAACCAGGGAGACAGTCCCAGGTACCACAGATACAGTCCAAGGAACCAAGGAGACAGTCCCAGGTACCAGGGGGACAGTCCCAGGTACCAGGGAGACAGTCTGCCTCATTACACCGCGAACAAGAAGGCGCTAATTATCCAACCATGCTCTGACGCCAACCCTACTTATTCCAGTGACTTAACGCAATTTGTGTGTGTTTGTGTACTCGCCTTTTTGTGGTTGCAGGGGTCAAGTCACAGCACCCGGCCCCGCCTCTTCACTGGTCACTACTAGGTCACTCTTCCTGCTCCATGAGCTTTATCATACCTCTTCTTAAAGCTATGTATGGCTCCTGCCTCCGCTACATCACTTCCCAGACTATTCCACTTCTTGACAACTCTGTGACTGAAGAAATACTTCCTAACATCCCTGTGATTCATCTGACTCTTCAACTTCCAACTGTGTCCCCTTGTTGCTGTGTCCCATCTCTGGAACATCCTGTCTCTGTCCACCTTGTCAATTCCTCTCAGTATTTTATATGTCGTTATCATATCCTATCTCTCCTGTCCTCCAGTGTCGTCAGGTCGATTTCCCTTAACCTCTCCTCGTAGGACATACCCCCTTAGGTCCGGGACTACCTCAGCAGTAGAAGATTCATAGCTCCTAATGTGCACCATGGGTGTGGCTCCATCAACGACGTAACTAACGCCTCAACACCACGTGATAAGCAACGACGTAACTAACGCCTCAAAATCACGTGACAAGCAACGACGTAACTAACGCCTCAACACCACGTGATAAGCAACGACGTAACTAACGCCTCAAAATCACGTGACAAGCAACGACGTAACTAACGCCTCAACACCACGTGATAAGCAACGATGTAACTAACGCCCAAACACCACGTGACAAGCAAAAACGTAACTAACGCTCCAACACCACATGAAAAGCAACGAAGTTAACGCCCCAACGTCACGTGACTTAACGAACGACGCAGCTAACGCACCAACACCATGTGACTCAACAAACGACAAAATTAACGCACCAACACCACGTGGCTCAACCAACGACGCAACTAAAGCACCGACACCACAGGACTCAACCAACGTAAACAACGCACCAACACCAAGTTACAAGCAACGACGTAACACACCAACACCACGTGACTCAACTAACGACGTGACTAAGGCACCAGCACCACGTGACTCAACTAACGGCGTGACTAAGGCACCAGCACCACGTGACTCAACTAACGACGTGACTAAGGCACCAGCACCACGTGACTCAACTAACGGCGTGACTAAGGCACCAGCACCACGTGACTCGACTAAAGGCGTGACTAAGGCACAAGCATCACGTGACTCAACTAACGGCGTGACTAAGGCACCAGCACCACGTGACTCGACTAACGGCGTGACCAAGGCACAAGCACCACGTGACTCGACTAACGGCGTGACCAAGGCACAAGCACCACGTGACTCGACTAACGGCGTGACTAAGGCACCAGCACCACGTGACTCGACTAACGGCGTGACTAAGGCACCAGCACCACGTGATTCGACTAACGGCGTGACTAAGGCACCAGCATCACGTGACTCGACTAACGGCGTGACTAAGGCACCAGCACCACGTGACTCGACTAACGGCGTGACTAAGGCACCAGCACCACGTGACTCAACTAACGGCGTGACTAAGGCACCAGCACCACGTGATTCGACTAACGGCGTGACTAAGGCACCAGCATCACGTGACTCAACTAACGACGTGACTAAGGCACCAGCACCACGTGACTCGACTAACGGCGTGACTAAGGCACCAGCACCACGTGACTAAGGCACCAACACCACGTAACTAACGGCGTGACTAAGGCAGCAGCACCACGTGACTAACGACGTGACTAAGGCACCAGCACCACGTGACTAACGGCGTGACTAAGGCACCAGCACCACGTGATTCGACTAACGGCGTGACTAAGGCACCAGCATCACGTGACTCAACTAACGACGTGACTAAGGCACCAGCACCACGTGACTCGACTAACGGCGTGACTAAGGCACCAGCACCACGTGACTAAGGCACCAACACCACGTAACTAACGGCGTGACTAAGGCAGCAGCACCACGTGACTAACGACGTGACTAAGGCACCAGCACCACGTGACTAACGGCGTGACTAAGGCACCAGCACCACGTGACTAAGGCACCAGCACCACGTGACTAACGGCGTGACTAAGGCACCAGCACCACGTGACAAGCAACGACCTAACTAAAACACTACCAAGTGACTCAAGCAACGACGCAATTAACGCACCAACACATCGCAATGCAGCTCGTCACACTAACGACCCGCCATTAGCCAAACACTTCCTTAATTACACGTCATTACTGAAGTTTGTTAGGCAGGAAGACAGTAATTACTGTGATCACTTGTGTGTCACCCAAGACTGGTAAATATAGCATAGCAGGGGTGGGATAGTGACGGTGGGATAGTGAAGGTGGGATAGTGAGGGTGGGATAGTGAAGGTGGGATAGTGAAGGTGGAATAGTGAAGGTGGGATAGTGAAGGTGGGATAGTGAGGGTGGGATAGTGAAGGTGGGATAGTGAGGGTGGGATAGTGAAGGTGGGCTAGTAAAGGTGGGACAGTGAAGGTGGGATAGTGAAGGTGGGATAGTGAAGGTGGGATAGTGAGAGTGGGAGAGTGAAGGTGGGATAGTGAAGGTGGGATAGTGAGGGTGGGATAGTGAAGGTGGGATAGTGAGGGTGGGATAGTGAAGGTGGGATAGTGAGGGTGGGATAGTGAAGGTGGGATATTGAAGGTGGGATAGTGAGGGTGGGATACTGAAGGTGGGATACTGAAGGTGGGACAGTGAAGGTGGAACAGTGAAGGTGGGATAGTGAAGGTGGGACAGTGAAGGTGGGACAGTGAAGGTGGGATAGTGAGGGTGGGATAGTGAAGGTGGGATAGTGAGGGTGGGAGAGTGAAGGTGGGATAGTGAGGGTGGGATAGTGAGGGTGGGATAGTGAAGGTGGGACAGTGAAGGTGGGATAGTGAAGGTGGGATAGTGAAGGTGGGACAGTGAAGGTGGGATAGTGAGGGTGGGACAGTGAAGGTGGGATAGTGAGGGAATAGTAAAGGTGGGATAGTTGAGGTGGGATAGTAAAAGTGGGATAGTGAGGATGGGATAGTGAGAGTGGGATAGTGAAGGTGGGACAGTGAGGGGGGGACAGTGAAGGTGGGACAGTGAGGGTGGGACAGTGATGGTGGGATAGTGAGGGTGGGACTGAACATTAAAATGGTATAAAATACCGACAGGTTGTTAGGTAAGACACATATGCAACAGTTAGGTATCTTTATTGTGAAACGTTTCGCCTACACAGTAGGCTTCTTCAGTCAAGTACAGAAAAGTTGATAGAAGCAGAAGATACTTGAAGACGATGTAATCAGTCCATCACCCTTAAAGTTTTGAGGTGGTCAGTCCCTCAGTCTGGAGAAGAGCATTGTTCCATAGTATGAAACAATATGGAGAAGATGTGACAGGATGGAGCTTTTATAGCGCCAAGAGGTGAGACGTAGGCCACTAGGAGAGGTAAGAACTCAGATGTTGAGAAGGCAGGTCCCTCTCAAATCCAGCCTCTCTCACTGGTGGAAGTTGTCGAAGTTGATTGCAGGTCTGTACCAAGATACCCTTGTGTTGCAGTGTCTGACAGATTGAACATTAAAATGGTATAAAATACCGACAGGTTGTTAGGTAAGACACATATGCAACAGTTAGGTATCTTTATTGTGAAACGTTTCGCCTACACAGTAGGCTTCTTCAGTCAAGTACAGAAAAGTTGATAGAAGCAGAAGATACTTGAAGACGATGTAATCAGTCCATCACCCTTAAAGTTTTGAGGTGGTCAGTCCCTCAGTCTGGAGAAGAGCATTGTTCCATAGTATGAAACAATATGGAGAAGATGTGACAGGATGGAGCTTTTATAGCGCCAAGAGGTGAGACGTAGGCCACTAGGAGAGGTAAGAACTCAGATGTTGAGAAGGCAGGTACCTAACAACCTGTCGGTATTTTATACCATTTTAATGTTCAATCTGTCAGACACTGCAACACAAGGGTATCTTGGTACAGACCTGCAATCAACTTCGACAACTTCCACCAGTGAGAGAGGCTGGATTTGAGAGGGACCTGCCTTCTCAACATCTGAGTTCTTACCTCTCCTAGTGGCCTACGTCTCACCTCTTGGCGCTATAAAAGCTCCATCCTGTCACATCTTCTCCATATTGTTTCATACTATGGAACAATGCTCTTCTCCAGACTGAGGGACTGACCACCTCAAAACTTTAAGGGTGATGGACTGATTACATCGTCTTCAAGTATCTTCTGCTTCTATCAACTTTTCTGTACTTGACTGAAGAAGCCTACTGTGTAGGCGAAACGTTTCACAATAAAGATACCTAACTGTTGCATATGTGTCTTACCTAACAACCTGTCGGTATTTTATACCATTTTAATGTTCAATCTGTCAGACACTGCAACACAAGGGTATCTTGGTACAGACCTGCAATCAACTTCGACAACTTCCACCAGTGAGAGAGGCTGGATTTGAGAGGGACCTGCCTTCTCAACATCTGAGTTCTTACCTCTCCTAGTGGCCTACGTCTCACCTCTTGGCGCTATAAAAGCTCCATCCTGTCACATCTTCTCCATATTGTTTCATACTATGGAACAATGCTCTTCTCCAGACTGAGGGACTGACCACCTCAAAACTTTAAGGGTGATGGACTGATTACATCGTCTTCAAGTATCTTCTGCTTCTATCAACTTTTCTGTACTTGACTGAAGAAGCCTACTGTGTAGGCGAAACGTTTCACAATAAAGATACCTAACTGTTGCATATGTGTCTTACCTAACAACCTGTCGGTATTTTATACCATTTTAATGTTCAATCTGTCAGACACTGCAACACAAGGGTATCTTGGTACAGACCTGCAATCAACTTCGACAACTTCCACCAGTGAGAGAGGCTGGATTTGAGAGGGACCTGCCTTCTCAACATCTGAGTTCTTACCTCTCCTAGTGGCCTACGTCTCACCTCTTGGCGCTATAAAAGCTCCATCCTGTCACATCTTCTCCATATTGTTTCATACTATGGAACAATGCTCTTCTCCAGACTGAGGGACTGACCACCTCAAAACTTTAAGGGTGATGGACTGATTACATCGTCTTCAAGTATCTTCTGCTTCTATCAACTTTTCTGTACTTGACTGAAGAAGCCTACTGTGTAGGCGAAACGTTTCACAATAAAGATACCTAACTGTTGCATATGTGTCTTACCTAACAACCTGTCGGTATTTTATACCATTTTAATGTTCAATCTGTCAGACACTGCAACACAAGGGTATCTTGGTACAGACCTGCAATCAACTTCGACAACTTCCACCAGTGAGAGAGGCTGGATTTGAGAGGGACCTGCCTTCTCAACATCTGAGTTCTTACCTCTCCTAGTGGCCTACGTCTCACCTCTTGGCGCTATAAAAGCTCCATCCTGTCACATCTTCTCCATATTGTTTCATACTATGGAACAATGCTCTTCTCCAGACTGAGGGACTGACCACCTCAAAACTTTAAGGGTGATGGACTGATTACATCGTCTTCAAGTATCTTCTGCTTCTATCAACTTTTCTGTACTTGACTGAAGAAGCCTACTGTGTAGGCGAAACGTTTCACAATAAAGATACCTAACTGTTGCATATGTGTCTTACCTAACAACCTGTCGGTATTTTATACCATTTTAATGTTCAATCTGTCAGACACTGCAACACAAGGGTATCTTGGTACAGACCTGCAATCAACTTCGACAACTTCCACCAGTGAGAGAGGCTGGATTTGAGAGGGACCTGCCTTCTCAACATCTGAGTTCTTACCTCTCCTAGTGGCCTACGTCTCACCTCTTGGCGCTATAAAAGCTCCATCCTGTCACATCTTCTCCATATTGTTTCATACTATGGAACAATGCTCTTCTCCAGACTGAGGGACTGACCACCTCAAAACTTTAAGGGTGATGGACTGATTACATCGTCTTCAAGTATCTTCTGCTTCTATCAACTTTTCTGTACTTGACTGAAGAAGCCTACTGTGTAGGCGAAACGTTTCACAATAAAGATACCTAACTGTTGCATATGTGTCTTACCTAACAGATTGTATTTGCTTGACCCTCCTCCTCTTTTCTGCAACAATGCAACCTCCTGATGTGATGATTGCAACATGAAAGGCCTAGAGTTATCATTAAACTCTCCCCGTGGTTGTTTTTAAACAATACATGCAGTATACACTGAAACCAAGCATCATTTACAACATCAGGGAGATCCGGCAAGCAATTCATGGCCACATCAAAATTCACATCCTTTTTTTCTATGCTAGCATCAGATGTGACACTCATTATTACATTCATGGCAGAGCTCTAAACCTGTTGTGGTTACACAGCACCTGGAGAAATGGAAGGCATTCAGGTTTGATTCAAGGAACTGAAGCATTAGTCCACTTCCTTAGAAGAACCCCTCACCATCATCAAGGAACTTTTTCTGAGAGGACTAACACTTTCAACCTTCTTCGGTATCTTGGAAGATGAGAAGGAGAACTGAGAAATATTTGATGTGTTCATATGAAGCACTGATGATGAGATCGCACGTGTTGGGAAGGTGATGATGCTCACGTTATACGTTACAACCACAACACCTTCGTTATACAAGTATCTCCACATTATGTACTTGAGACGTGTTAGCCAAAATTCCCTATCATGTTTTTTATTTCAACTTAAGAATCTTCCACCCACTTCTGCTGTGGCCAAATATAATGTCTATTTCTGCATGCATCAGTGCTTGGTTAATAATGAAGTGAATGCCACAGACTGAGGCTGGCAACCCCGGAATGGTTACTGTACCTAGATTATTATTAATCTTAATTTTTAAAGGAGTGGAACGGTAAGCCAGCGGCAAGCCTCGGTCAGATGACCAAAAGTTCCAGAGGCGGGTCATCTTATGACTAGGACCCGGGTCAGGAAACAATTGTCCTGTTTTCTGACGAATCTTACCTAACCTATACTGTACCTAGTCGAGAATGGCACAGGTTTAGCACCTAACCAGCTCTTAAGCATGGTCAGTTGTGTGTGTAAGAGTGGCTGTAGTAACCAGCTCTTAACCATGGTCAGTTGTGTGTGTAAGAGTGGCTGTAGCAACCAGCTCTTAAGCATGGTCAGTTGTGTAAGAGTGGCTGTAGTAATAGATTCAAGTAACAAAAAAGTAGTTTATTCTACATACCTGTGTTCATGTTGTTCCGGGCAGACACACACTAACACACATCTTCCAGTGCCTTTAAATGAAGAGCTAAGATTCTTCCATTGAGAAAGAATTTTCACCTCCTCGAGTATAAATCTTGAAAAGACATCCACTATTATGTATGGTAGAATATGTCAACAATAAATGAAGCAACACAGTATTAAAAACTAAATGACTTTCTTTTAAAAGAATCATTAACAATATTCCGCTTTCATGTAGCATCAGTCCCTTTATTGTTTTATGTGAGCTAATGAAATATTTTATAGTTTTTCTGTCTTATTTTATTCTATAAGCCTGAAAATAAACCTTGTGATAACCCAAAGAGTAGTGCAAGCCACGAACATGTGCTGATTTACCTTCATATACAAAATTTAAGTACACTTCGGGTTGATGTCTATAACGGCACTTATCACTTGTGATGGTTCAATTAAACTCTACTTAAGTAAATGAACTTATTCAGGTGCAGGCACACATAAATACAGTTACATACATTATCACACATAGCAGCATATGTGTAGATTACCTAAGATGACCCAAAAAGGTCAGTGATTTCCACTGGGACCCAAAACAATTATTCACACTCTTTAAAATGTCTAAATTCAGCATCTGAATTTTAATAACAGCCAAAAATTACGAACTCACCTTCCTAAGAAAATTGAATTTCGACCATAAAATCTAAAATCTATATAATAGCTGAGATGTAATAAAATATTTGTTACAGTATCCGAATGTCGGCCATCTTCAACAACAACAACAACAACAAAAAAAAAAGCCACAGCCGGGACTTTTGGAACTTTTAATCACTGAACTCGATGAACATCCATGTAGTCACTGAAAAATATACTGTTGTTTTTTCCATGTTAACATGTAATGTTCCTGCGCGAGTCTAGATGTGCAGGAACACTGGTGTTTAAGATATGGTGGGAAAGTGGACTGAGAAAAGACAAACTGGTCTCCAGGAGTCACAACCTGACTCGCCCAGACCAAATGAGTATAAATAGCCTAATATAGGGAACGGAATGAATAATACTGAAAGGATTGACAATAGTTACGGTCTTGTGGCGTGAGATGATTAAGACAGCATATACAGTGTATCTAGTGTCCCAATGGACACGGGCTACAGCATAGTGAAGCACAAACAGAAATTTGTGAAAGTAGGACAATACTACTCACCAAAAGTTTACTTTCACTGTAGGATTTATCAATAAATAAGTCTGGTGAATGTAAAAGCACAAACCCAGAGATTGGAAGAGTAACTGTATTATGTAATTTAGGTTCTTGAAGATATATATGTATGCAGGAAAAAACTGGGAAATCAACATTTAGACCTCCACCCGATTCCTCCCCTGTATCCTTCGATATTCTACTGCAAAAGGGACACTATTTTGACTTTTAATACAGAGAAAGACATAAGTGAGGCCGTTCAAGTCAATGTGATGGTAGAGGCAAATATGTGATAAGGGATTTGTATAGGACGGATTTTGTTAGGGAAGCAGCCAAAGTGTTGGTTGCAAGCCTAGAAGGTGGCAAAACTTGACCAGTATGAGGGACGGGATCATACTGTAGGTATACTGATATTTATGGAGGATCATAGTTTTAATCGTGCGATGCGCGCGTGCGCGACAGTTTTAGATTAAACAGCAACCCTGTTGACTTCCCTCGTTTGAAGGAGGGGGTTGTCGAAGCCCACTTCCACCTGTGTATCCTCGAGATACGCCCTTATGGCTTCGACTGTTCCTGAAGGCAAGGAATGAAAGGAATTGTAATATAAAGGGTATATGAGGGTAGTAGTGCAGAGAGCAGCTGCACTGATGGAAGTCCAGGGAAGAGGGGGCTCTGAGGGCCTAGTTAGCGCAAGTAGTGTAGGAGCTTGTAAAGGGATACAGCCCTGTGTTTATGAAGGATACGAGAAGAGTCTAGAGGACCGTGTACTTATGCAGCAGATGTAGTAGTAAAATCTTTGGTATGTGGTCAGTTGTTGTAGTTAGCAAATGAATGGCATTGCTGTCGCGTGGTCTCGTGGTGACAGGTTTTTTAATTCTTTAGGGGTGGGGCGAGACTGTCTAAGGAGCAGCTGCCGAGGGATGATGAAAAGGTGGGAATATCATCTGTGAGAAGTGTTCAAGGGTTGGTAACTGGTGTGAAGGGATGGAGGGGGAGGGGGGGCAGGTGACCCCGAGCAGGAGATGCGATGCAATTTTCCCTATAGGTGAATTTGGGTAACGGCTTGATATGACAAGTCTCCTTTATGCACCAGATTTCTCTTCCCCAACGAAATAACGAGGAGCCTGCTTGAGTGAGAGGTGTGTCTTATTGCGGTTAAGCCAGGAAGTCACAGTGAGTCATTATATATAATCTGCAAATGGTCCACTGTGACCTACCAAATTTTTCTGGGTGGTCAGAGAGGCAACAATCGCAACACTGTTGTAGTGTGTGTGTCTGAGTTTCCTTACCGGCAAACACTGACTTCCTATGTATACCGAGAGAGAGATGTTATGGCCATCATATGCCAATTTAGTTGTAATCATCGGGATTTTTCTAAGCTCATAACTCGAGAACGCCTCACCCAATTGGCGTAAAATTTTCAGCACTTGTGTACGGTAACGAGTACCAGATTCCTGAAAAATTGCCCTGTTCACGTGCCCTATGACTAAAGCTGCTGAACCCATTCCCATCATAATGGAATGCCTCGCATAACTTCCAAAACACTCAGTGGCGTGCCTTCAAATTCAGGTAAGGTTTGTCAGGAAACAAGACAAGCGTTTCCTGAAGCGGACTTAAAAAAAAAAAAAGTTGCCTCTTACTTGGACGACAGCGGAGAATGAAATTAAAGTGTGTAGGTGCAGATGTGACCAATTTGTGTATAAAATAGTGTGAAATTTTTATTTCCACTCAATCACGTTAAATAAATTTCGGTTTAGCTCTTCTGAACGGTTTCAATATTTAACGACTGATGTATGTTAGAGCCAGGTTGGTACACATTTAGTTTGCGTACTGCAAAATTTATTGTAGCAAAATAGCCAAAAAAAAATGGATTCACTCGAATTCGCGCCTTAAGTGGACAATGACTAATACGATAGGCTTCAAATTTTCACTACTGGTGTGGTTTCCTGAACACAAGCTTCACGTTGTATGAAATTTGTTGGAGGAAATAAAACGGGGGAGACAATAAATGATAAACGAAAACAAACCAGATGCCCAGCCTGAAGCAGGATCAACCTTCTAGTTTACCCGATATATGAAGATAACATCTCAAGGATGAGCTGAGCAAGGCTAGGGAAGAAACAAAATATAAAATAGTTGAAAGGAAGGAAGAAGAAAAAGGGGAAAGTGAAAGAGAGAAAGAACGCAGGGGAAGGAGGATTGGGAGCTTCAAAAAGATTCGGATTAGAAGCATCAAGAAGAGGAGGAGGGAGATATGAAGAAAAAGGTGAGGAGTTGGGTAGGGGGGAGAGAGGGAGAGAGAGAGAGAGAGAGAGAGAGAGAGAGAGAGAGAGAGAGAGAGAGAGAGAGAGAGAGAGAGAGAGAGAGAGAGAGAGAGAGAGAGAGAGAGAGAGAGAGAGAGAGAGAGAGAGAGAGAGAGACAGAGAGAGACACAGAGAGAGAGAGAGAGAGACAGAGAGACAGAGAGACAGACAGAGAGACAGAGAGACAGAGAGACAGAGAGACAGAGAGACAGAGACAGAGAGAGAGAGAGAGAGAGAAAGGAATGTATGTAAAGTGAGATTAAAACAAAGAGTACATAGGAGTACAGAAGAAACGCTGATAACAGAAGAGTCCACACCGAAGTTATATGTCGATAAAACTTATCTACTTCTATCTTGATTAAGGACTATCTACTATTATCTAAATGACTGAGACAAGGATAGTAAAGTAGAAGGCTCTCTTACCACCTTCTAGCCACTACCACTATGAAACAAAAAGAAAAGCATAACACAGTTTTGAGAAAAACGGTACTGAATTTATAGGAGAGATATGAGTGGATGGAAGGCAGGGGGATGGCAGGGGAAAGGCAGGGGATATACACCACTTGTACCGTCACTCAGAGTTTGTCTACCAGTTGTTCTGCTTCTAGATACCACTACTTCCACTTTTAGATACTGCGCTGTAGGAACAGGGATGTGCAAACAAGCAGATACTCAAAATAGCTTGGGAGCAAATACTTAAATACGGGAGGTGATGAGTCCCTCAGCCTGGAGAAGACTTTTGGCTCCATAGACTGGAACATTGTTGCATGTGTGTCTTATTTATCTATGGATATGCTGGCTAGTTGAATCCTATGTTCACAAAGAATACATCTAAATGGTACTTGAAAGACTGAACTGATAAGGTGTCTACAACTTTTGTGGGAAGATTACTCTTGGACTCCACGACTCGGAGGAGATCTTACTGCTGAGTTTCATAACACTGCTTCGTGTGATGGCATAACACTGTGTTGAGAGAGAAAAGGGAAGCAGGTGTTGGTATACCAATAACAACACTGTCCAAACCATGCACTCTACTCCTGTACAATACATAAATAACTCGCACTTTGGATAAAGAAACTTATGGCGACGCATCGCTCCGACTTGGACCATTAATTAGTCCGATAGATCAGAAACTAATTAGAGGACTTCATCAAGTTTCCTTCCGAAGACAGCTAGGGGTCAAATTCCTTTGAATACGCAAGAAATGCAAGGGGTCGTACAATGCTATAAGAGAGAGAGAGAGAGAGAGAGAGAGAGAGAGACAGACAGAGAGAGAAAAAGAGAGAGACAGAGAGAGAGACAGAGAGAGACAGAGAGAGACAGAGAGAGACAGAGAGACAGAGAGACAGAGAGAGACAGAGAGACAGAGAGAGACAGAGAGAGACAGAGAGAGACAGAGAGAGAGAGAGAGAGAGAGAGAGAGAGAGAGAGAGAGAGAGAGAGAGAGAGAGAGAGAGAGAGAGAGAGAGAGAGAGAGAGAGAGAGAGAGAGAGAGAGAGAGACCTGAAGAGAAACATTACTTAGCTAATAAATTAGACACATGTGAAACACTTGTGCATCTTTATTGACAAAACGTTTCGCCCCACAGTGGCTTCATCAGTCCAATACAAAAGAGAATGGTGAAGATCAAAAAGAGTTTGCGGTAATCAGTCCCTCAACACGGCTTGTAGATGAATGGTTCAGAGAACCGACATGTTGATAAATTAGACACATGTGCAACTCTTGGGTATCTTTATTGAGGAATGTTTTTTCACAACAGTGAACATCAGTCCATACATAGGAGAAACTTCAAGTTTCTCCTATGTATGGACTGATGAAGCCACTGTGTGGCGAAACGTTTTTTCAACTAAGACACCCAAGTGTTTCACTTGCATCTAACTTATCAACTTGTGGGTTCTCTGAACCAGTTACCTACATTACTGAGCTAGACGGGTAATAACAGTTGTATCAAAGATTAAAAATTAGCATGGGCGTTATCATTATTTACTCTATCCCCGACAGTGAGGTCAACCCGTCAGGGTCATACAGCAGAGGACAATGAACACTGAACGTGAAAAGAGAAGCAGCTAACACAAAACATAACAGGTAAATTAAACAAAAAAAAAACCAGTCTTACAGAGAAACATTACTAAAATAAAGCGCCAGTAATATTAAGAGCATTATAGTAACACAAAAAAATACATTAATCTTGCAAAATTAATTCAGTTCCGAAAGATTATTTTATTGTTATATTTAGATCAACGCAGCACATCACGCGGTGTTACAGTGCTGCCATCAACGCAGCACATCACGCGGTGTTACAGTGCTGTCATCAACGCAGCACATCACGCGGTGTTACAGTGCTGTCATCAATGCAGTACATCACGCGGTGTTACAGTGCTGCCATCAATGCAGCACATCACGCGGTGTTACAGTGCTGTCATCAATGCAGTACATCACGCGGTGTTACAGTGCTGCCATCAATGCAGCACATCACGCGGTGTTACAGTGCTGTCATCAATGCAGCACATCACGCGGTGTTACAGTGCTGTCATCAATGCAGTACATCACACGGTGTTACAGTGCTGTCATCAATGCAGCACATCACGCGGTGTTACAGTGCTGTCATCAATGCAGTACATCACGCGGTGTTACAGTGCTGCCATCAATGCAGCACATCACGCGGTGTTACAGTGCTGTCATCAATGCAGCACATCACGCGGTGTTACAGTGCTGCCATCAATGCAGCACATCACGCGGTGTTACAGTGCTGTCATCAATGCAGCACATCACGCGGTGTTACAGTGCTGTCATCAATGCAGCACATCACGCGGTGTTACAGTGCTGTCATCAATGCAGCACATCACGCGGTGTTACAGTGCTGTCATCAATGCAGCACATCACGCGGTGTTACAGTGCTGTCATCAATGCAGTACATCACGCGGTGTTACAGTGCTGCCATCAATGCAGTACATCACGCGGTGTTACAGTGCTGTCATCAATGCAGTACATCACGCGGTGTTACAGTGCTGCCATCAATGCAGTACATCACGCGGTGTTACAGTGCTGTCATCAATGCAGCACATCACGCGGTGTTACAGTGCTGTCATCAATGCAGCACATCACGCGGTGTTACAGTGCTGTCATCAATGCAGCACATCACGCGGTGTTACAGTGCTGTCATCAATGCAGCACATCACGCGGTGTTACAGTGCTGTCATCAATGCAGCACATCACGCGGTGTTACAGTGCTGTCATCAATGCAGCACATCACGCGGTGTTACAGTGCTGTCATCAATGCAGTACATCACGCGGTGTTACAGTGCTGTCATCAATGCAGTACATCACGGGGTGTTACAGTGCTGTCATCAATGCAGTACATCACGCGGTGTTACAGTGCTGTCATCAATGCAGTACATCACACGGTGTTACAGTGCTGTCATCAATGCAGTACATCACGCGGTGTTACAGTGCTGTCATCAATGCAGTACATCACGCGGTGTTACAGTGCTGTCATCAATGCAGTACATCACGCGGTGTTACAGTGCTGTCATCAATGCAGTACATCACACGGTGTTACAGTGTTGTCATCAATGCAGTACATCACGCGGTGTTACAGTGCTGTCATCAATGCAGCACATCACGCGGTGTTACAGTGCTGCCATCAATGCAGTACATCACGCGGTGTTACAGTGCTGTCATCAATGCAGTACATCACGCGGTGTTACAGTGCTGCCATCAATGCAGTACATCACGCGGTGTTACAGTGCTATCAATGCAGTACATCACGCGGTGTTACAGTGCTGTCATCAATGCAGCACATCACGCGGTGTTACAGTGCTGTCATCAATGCAGCACATCACGCGGTGTTACAGTGCTGTCATCAATGCAGCACATCACGCGGTGTTACAGTGCTGTCATCAATGCAGTACATCACGCGGTGTTACAGTGCTGTCATCAATGCAGTACATCACACGGTGTTACAGTGCTGTCATCAATGCAGTACATCACGCGGTGTTACAGTGCTGTCCTCAATGCAGCACATCACGCGGTGTTACAGTGCTGTCATCAATGCAGCACATCACGCGGTGTTACAGTGCTGTCATCAATGCAGCACATCACGCGGTGTTACAGTGCTGTCATCAATGCAGCACATCACGCGGTGTTACAGTGCTGTCCTCAATGCAGTACATCACGCGGTGTTACAGTGCTGTCATCAATGCAGCACATCACGCGGTGTTACAGTGCTGTCATCAATGCAGTACATCACGCGGTGTTACAGTGCTGTCATCAATGCAGCACATCACACGGTGTTACAGTGCTGTCATCAATGCAGTACATCACACGGTGTTACAGTGCTGTCCTCAATGCAGTACATCACGCGGTGTTACAGTGCTGCCATCAATGCAGCACATCACGCGGTGTTACAGTGCTGTCATCAATGCAGTACATCACACGGTGTTACAGTGCTGTCATCAATGCAGCACATCACGCGGTGTTACAGTGCTGTCATCAATGCAGTACATCACACGGTGTTACAGTGCTGTCCTCAATGCAGTACATCACGCGGTGTTACAGTGCTGCCATCAATGCAGCACATCACGCGGTGTTACAGTGCTGTCATCAATGCAGCACATCACGCGGTGTTACAGTGCTGTCATCAATGCAGCACATCACGCGGTGTTACAGTGCTGTCATCAATGCAGTACATCACGCGGTGTTACAGTGCTGTCATCAATGCAGTACATCACGCGGTGTTACAGTGCTGTCATCAATGCAGTGCATCACGCGGTGTTACAGTGCTGTCATCAATGCAGTACATCACGCGGTGTTACAGTGCTGCCATCAATGCAGTGCATCACGCGGTGTTACAGTGCTGTCATCAATGCAGTACATCACGCGGTGTTACAGTGCTGCCATCAATGCAGTGCATCACGCAGTGTTACAGTGCTGTCATCAATGCAGCACATCACGCGGTGTTACAGTGCTGTCATCAATGCAGTGCATCACGCGGTGTTACAGTGCTGTCAAAAAAATGGTAGGCAGGGAAAATATCCTGGGAGAAGTGGGGGGACGAGGAAGGAGGAAGGAGACGAGGCAGGGGGGGGGAATGGGAGGGGGACGAGGAAGGGGAAATGGAAGGGAGGACAGGGCAGGGAAAAATCTCCATGAGATGCATTCCAAAACTCCTACTTCAAAATTCGTTATATGTCAAGAGGAACAAGTGTGTCAGTTATCTTGGGGGGGGGGGGGGAATATTCTGGTATCAATCCAAGGAAAAAAGAAAAGGGGGACAAAATTGCTTATGGCTCCTCAGATGAGGAAGCTTTCTCCAGTCCCGGGAGAAGAGCAGCAGTGGTGGGAGAGGAGAGCAGCAGAGGTGGGAGAGAAGAGCAGCAGAGGTGGAAGAGAAGAGCAGCAGTGGTGGGAGAGAAGAGCAGCAGAGGTGGGAGAGAAGAGCAGCGGAGGTGGGAGAGAAGAGCAGCAGAGGTGGGAGAGAAGAGCAGCAGAGGTGGGGAAGAAGAGCAGCAGAGGTGGGAGAGAAGAGCAGCAGAGGTGGGAGAGAAGAGCAGCAGAGGTGGGAGAGAAGAGCAGCAGAGGTGGGAGAGAAGAGCAGCAGAGGTGGGAGAGAAGAGCAGCGGAGGTGGGAGAGAAGAGCAGCAGATGTGGGAGAGAAGAGCAGCGGAGGTGGGAGAGACGAGCAGCAGAGGTGGGAGAGAAGAGCAGCGGAGGTGGGAGAGAAGAGCAGCAGAGGTGGGAGAGAAGAGCAGCGGAGGTGGGAGAGAAGAGCAGCAGAGGTGGGAGAGAAGAGCAGCGGAGGTGGGAGAGAAGAGCAGCGGAGGTGGGAGAGAAGAGCAGCGGAGGTGGGAGAGAAGAGCAGCGGAGGTGGGAGAGAAGAGCAGCGGAGGTGGGAGAGAAGAGCAGCAGAGGTGGGAGAGAAGAGCAGCGGAGGTGGGAGAGAAGAGCAGCAGAGGTGGGAGAGAAGAGCAGCGGAGGTGGGAGAGAAGAGCAGCAGAGGTGGGAGAGAAGAGCAGCGGAGGTGGGAGAGAAGAGCAGCGGAGGTGGGAGAGAAGAGCAGCGGAGGTGGGAGAGAAGAGCAGCGGAGGTGGGAGAGAAGAGCAGCGGAGGTGGGAGAGAAGAGCAGCGGAGGTGGGAGAGAAGAGCAGTGGAGGTGGGAGAGAAGAGCAGCGGAGGTGGGAGAGAAGAGCAGCGGAGGTGGGAGAGAAGAGCAGTGGAGGTGGGAGAGAAGAGTAGCAGAGGTGGGAGAGAAGAGCAGCAGAGGTGGGAGAGAAGAGCAGTGGAGGTGGGAGAGAAGAGCAGCGGAGGTGGGAGAGAAGAGCAGCGGAGGTGGGAGAGAAGAGCAGCGGAGGTGGGAGAGAAGAGCAGCGGAGGTGGGAGAGAAGAGCAGGGGAGGTGGGAGAGAAGAGCAGCGGAGGTGGGAGAGAAGAGCAGCGGAGGTGGGAGAGAAGAGCAGCGGAGGTGGGAGAGAAGAGCAGCAGAGGTGGGAGAGAAGAGCAGCAGAGGTGGGAGAGAAGAGCAGTGGAGGTGGGAGAGAAGAGCAGCAGAGGTGGGAGAGAAGAGCAGCAGAGGTGGGAGAGAAGAGCAGTGGAGGTGGGAGAGAAGAGCAGCAGAGGTGGGAGAGAAGAGCAGTGGAGGTGGGAGAGAAGAGCAGCAGAGGTGGGAGAGAAGAGCAGCAGAGGTGGGAGAGAAGAGCGTTGTGCTGGGACTTCACTGATTCAATGCAGTAACTCGTACCTTCACATTGATGTGGAGTACAATAGGAAACTGAACACCAGTGAGAGATCACTCTTCCTCCACACCATCCTTCACCCTTCCTCCACACCATCCTTCAAACATCCTCCACACCATTATTCAACTTTCCTCCACACCATCCTTCACCCTTCCTCCACACCATCCTTCACCCTTCCTCCACACCATCCTTCACCTTTCCTCCACACCATCCTTCACCCTTCCTCCACACCATCCTTCACCTTTCCTCCACACCATCCTTCAAACATCCTCCACACCATTATTCAACCTTCCTCCACACCATCCTTCACCCTTCCTCCACACCATCCTTCAACCTTCCTCCACACCATCCTTCACCCTTCCTCCACACCATCATTCACCCTTCCTCCACACCATCCTTCAACCTTCCTCCACACCATCCTTCACCCTTCCTCCACACCATCCTTCACCCTTCCTCCACACCATCCTTCACCCTTCCTCCACACCATCCTTCACCCTTCCTCCACACCATCCTTCAACCTTCCTCCACACCATCCTCCAACCTTCCTCCACACCATCCTTCAACCTTCCTCCACACCATCCTCCAACCTTCCTCCACACCATCCTTCAACCTTCCTCCACACCATCCTCCAACCTTCCTCCACACCATCCTCCAACCTTCCTCCACACCATCCTTCAACCTTCCTCCACACCATCCTTCAACCTTCCTCCACACAATCCTCCAACCTTCCTCCACACCATCCTTCAACCTTCCTCCACACCATCCTCCAACCTTCCTCCACACCATCCTTCAACCTTCCTCCACACCATCCTCCAACCTTCCTCCACACCATCCTCCAACCTTCCTCCACACCATCCTCCAACCTTCCTCCACACCATCCTTCAACCTTCCTCCACACCATCCTCCAACCTTCCTCCACACCATCCTCCAACCTTCCTCCACACCATCCTTCAACCTTCCTCCACACCATCCTCCAACCTTCCTCCACACCATCCTTCAACCTTCCTCCACACCATCCTTCAAACTTCCTCCACACCATCCTCCAAAACATATGATCGCCCAGACACAAGTTTCCTGGCAACGCTCAGCTAGATGACGATCACGTACAGTAAATAATGACGATCGCGTACAGTAAACAAAGAATGATCACGTACAGTAAATGAAGAATGACGATCACGTACAGTAAACAAAGAATGATAATCACGCACAGTAAACAAAGAATAACGATCACGTACAGTAAACAAAGAATGATGATCACGTACAGTAAACAAAGAATGACGATCACGTACAGAAAACGAAGAATGACGATCACGTAGAGTAAACAAAGAATGACGATCACGTACAGAAAACAAAGAATGACTATCACGTACAGAAAACAAAGAATGACGATCACGTACAGTAAACAAAGAATGACGATCACGTACAGTAAACAAAGAATGGCGATCACGTACAGTAAACGAAGTAAGAATGACGACATTGGATATTTACAGTATAAATATTTTGTAGATCATGACCTGGTAGACCAGGGAGAGTAATGTGGAAGATCATGACCTGTGAGCCAGGGAGAGTAATGTGGAAGATCATGACCTGGTAGACCAGGGAGAGTAATGTGGAAGAACATGACCTGTGAGCCAGGGAGAGTAATGTGGAAGATCATGACCTGTGAGCCAGGGAGAGTAATGTGGAAGATCATGACCTGGTAGACCAGGGAGAGTAATGTGGAAGAACATGACCTGTGAGCCAGGGAGAGTAATGTGGAAGATCATGACCTGTGAGCCAGGGAGAGTAATGTGGAAGATCATGACCTGGTGAACCAGGGAGAGTAATGTGGAAGATCATGACCTGGTGAACCAGGGAGAGTAATGTGGAAGATCATGACCTGGTAGACCAGGGAGAGTTATGTGGAAGATCATAACCTGGTAGACCAGGGAGAGTAATGTGGAAGATCATGACCTGGTGAACCAGGGAGAGTAATGTGGAAGATCATGACCTGGTAGACCAGGGAGAGTAATGTGGAAGATCATGACCTGGTGAACCAGGGAGAGTAATATGAAAGATCATGATCTTGTGAACCAGAGAGAGTAATATGGAAGATCATGACCAGGTGAACCAGGGAGAGTAATGTGGAAGATCATGACCTGGTGAACCAGGGAGAGTAATATGAAAGATCATGATCTTGTGAACCAGAGAGAGTAATATGGAAGATCATGACCTATGAGCCAGGGAGAGTAATATGAAAGATCATGACCTGGTGAACCAGGGAGAGTAATGTGGAAGATCATGACCTGGTAGACCAGGGAGAGTAATGTGGAAGATCATGACCTGTGAGCCAGGGAGAGTAATGTGGAAGATCATGACCTGGTGAACCAGGGAGAGTAATGTGGAAGATCATGACCTGGTGAACCAGGGAGAGTAATGTGGAAGATCATGACCTGGTGAACCAGGGAGAGTACTATGAAAGATCATGATCTTGTGAACCAGAGAGAGTAATATGGAAGATCATGACCAGGTGAACCAGGGAGAGTAATGTGGAAGATCATAACCTGGTGAACCAGCGAGAGTAATGTGGAAGATCATGACCTGGTAGACCAGGGAGAGTAATGTGGAAGATCATGACCTGTGAGCCAGGGAGAGTAATGTGGAAGATCATGACCTGGTAGACCAGGGAGAGTAATGTGGAAGAACATGACCTGTGAGCCAGGGAGAGTAATGTGGAAGATCATGACCTGTGAGCCAGGGAGAGTAATGTGGAAGATCATGACCTGGTAGACCAGGGAGAGTAATGTGGAAGAACATGACCTGTGAGCCAGGGAGAGTAATGTGGAAGATCATGACCTGTGAGCCAGGGAGAGTAATGTGGAAGATCATGACCTGGTGAACCAGGGAGAGTAATGTGGAAGATCATGACCTGGTGAACCAGGGAGAGTAATGTGGAAGATCATGACCTGGTAGACCAGGGAGAGTTATGTGGAAGATCATAACCTGGTAGACCAGGGAGAGTAATGTGGAAGATCATGACCTGGTGAACCAGGGAGAGTAATGTGGAAGATCATGACCTGGTAGACCAGGGAGAGTAATGTGGAACATCATGACCTGGTGAACCAGGGAGAGTAATATGAAAGATCATGATCTTGTGAACCAGAGAGAGTAATATGGAAGATCATGACCAGGTGAACCAGGGAGAGTAATGTGGAAGATCATGACCTGGTGAACCAGGGAGAGTAATATGAAAGATCATGATCTTGTGAACCAGAGAGAGTAATATGGAAGATCATGACCTATGAGCCAGGGAGAGTAATATGAAAGATCATGACCTGGTGAACCAGGGAGAGTAATGTGGAAGATCATGACCTGGTAGACCAGGGAGAGTAATGTGGAAGATCATGACCTGTGAGCCAGGGAGAGTAATGTGGAAGATCATGACCTGGTGAACCAGGGAGAGTAATGTGGAAGATCATGACCTGGTGAACCAGGGAGAGTAATGTGGAAGATCATGACCTGGTGAACCAGGGAGAGTACTATGAAAGATCATGATCTTGTGAACCAGAGAGAGTAATATGGAAGATCATGACCAGGTGAACCAGGGAGAGTAATGTGGAAGATCATAACCTGGTGAACCAGCGAGAGTAATGTGGAAGATCATGACCTGGTAGACCAGGGAGAGTAATGTGGAAGATCATGACCTGGTATACCAGGGAGAGTAATGTGGAAGATCATGACCTGGTAGACCAGGGAGAGTAATGTGGAAGATCATGACCTGGTGAACCAGGGAGAGTAATGTGGAAGATCATGACCTGGTGAACCAGGGAGAGTAATGTGGAAGATCATGACCTGGTAGACCAGGGAGAGTAATGTGGAAGATCATGACCTGGTAGACCAGGGAGAGTAATGTGGAAGATCATGACCTGGTAGCCCAGGGAGACTAATGTGGAAGATCATGACCTGGTGAACCAGGGAGAGTAATGTGGAAGATCATGACCTGGTAGACCAGGGAGATTAATGTGGAAGATCATGACCTGGTAGACCAGGGAGAGTAATGTGGAAGATCATGACCTGGTGAACCAGGGAGAGTAATGTGGAAGATCATGACCTGGTAGACCAGGGAGAGTAATGTTGAAGATCATGACCTGTGAGCCAGGGAGAGTAATGTGGAAGATCATGACCTGGTGAACCAGGGAGAGTAATGTGGAAGATCATGACCTGGTGAACCAGGGAGAGTACTATGAAAGATCATGATCTTGTGAACCAGAGAGAGTAATATGGAAGATCATGACCAGGTGAACCAGGGAGAGTAATGTGGAAGATCATGACCTGGTAGACCAGGGAGAGTTATGTGGAAGATCATAACCTGGTGAACCAGGGAGAGTTATGTGGAAGATCATAACCTGGTAGACCAGGGAGAGTAATGTGGAAGATCATGACCTGGTGAACCAGGGAGAGTAATGTGGAAGATCATGACCTGGTGAACCAGGGAGAGAAATGTGGAAGATCATGGCCTGGTGAACCAGGGAGAGTAATGTGGAAGATCATGACCTGGTGAACCAGGAAGAGTAATGTGGAAGATCATGGCCTGGTGAACCAGGGAGAGTAATGTGGAAGATCATGACCTGGTAGACCAGGGAGAGTAATGTGGAAGATCATGACCTGGTGAACCAGGGAGAGAAATGTGGAAGATCATGGCCTGGTGAACCAGGGAGAGTAATGTGGAAGATCATGACCTGGTGAACCAGGAAGAGTAATGTGGAAGATCATGGCCTGGTGAACCAGGGAGAGTAATGTGGAAGATCATGACCTGGTAGACCAGGGAGAGTAATGTGGAAGATCATGACCTGGTGAACCAGGGAGAGTAATATGAAAGATCATGACCTGGTGAACCAGGAAGAGTAATGTGGAAGATCATGGCCTGGTGAACCAGGGAGAGTAATGTGGAAGATCATGACCTGGTGAACCAGGGAGAGTAATGTGGAAGATCATGACCTGGTAGACCAGGGAGAGTAATGTGGAAGATCATGACCTGGTGAACCAGGGAGAGTAATGTGGAAGATCATGACCTGGTAGACCAGGGAGAGTAATGTGGAAGATCATGACCTGGTGAACCAGGGAGAGTAATATGAAAGATCATGACCTGGTGAACCAGGGAGAGTCATGTGGAAGATCATGGCCTGGTAGACCAGGGAGAGTAATGTGGAAGATCATGACCTGGTGAACCAGGGAGAGTAATGTGGAAGATCATGACCTGGTCAACCAGGGAGAGTAATGTGGAAGATCATGACCTGGTCAACCAGGGAGAGTAATGTGAAAGATCATGACCTGGTGAACCAGGGAGAGTAATGTGAAAGATCATGACCTGGTAGACAAGGGAGAGTAATGTGGAAGATCATGACCTGGTAGACCAGGGAGAGTAATGTGGAAGATCATGACCTGGTAGACCAGGGAGAGTAATGTGGAAGATCATGACCTGGTAGACCAGGGAGAGTAATGTGGAAGATCATGACCTGGTAGACCAGGGAGATTAATGTGGAAGATCATGACCTGGTAGACCAGGGAGAGTAATGTGGAAGATCATGACCTGGTAGACCAGGGAGAGTAATGTGGAAGATCATGACCTGGTGAACCAGGGAGAGTAATGTGGAAGATCATGACCTGGTGAACCAGGGAGAGTAATGTGGAAGATCATGACCTGGTAGACCTGGGAGATCATGCTCCATTTGTAGATATATATTTTTGTAGCGCTTCGTTCTTTTCACGTGGAAGTCTGGGCAGTTATTATCAAAACATTCTTTGAACTGCACAAGAGGATTTGCTGTGGGTAGCACCAGGAAAGTTGAAAGTGCCGGGTCGAGTGTACACAACTCTTCTCCCCTACACTGTAACACTACCCTTCTCTCTTACACTGTAACACTACCCTTCTCTCTTACACTGTAACACTATCCTTCTCTCTTACACTGTAACACTACCCTTCTCTCTTACACTGTAACACTACCCTTCTCTCTTACACTGTAACACTATCCTTCTCTCTTACACTGTAACACTACCCTTCTCTCTTACACTGTAACACTACCCTTCTCCCCTACACTGTAACACTACCCTTCTCCCCTACACTGTAACACTACCCTTCTCCCCTACACTGTAACACTATCCTTCTCCCCTACACTATAACACTACCCTTCTAACTTACACTGTAATACTATCATTCTCCCTTACACTGTAACACTACCCTTCTAACTTACACTGTAACACTACACTTCTCTCTTACACTGTAACACTACCCTTCTCTCTTACACTGTAACACTACCCTTCTCTCTTACACTGTAACACTATCCTTCTAACTTACACTGTAACACTACCCTTCTCTCTTACACTGTAACACTACCTTTCTCTCTTACACTGTAACACTACCTTTCTCTCTTACACTGTAACACTACCCTTCTCTCTTACAATGTAACACTACCTTTCTCTCTTACACTGTAACACTACCCTTCTCTCTTACATTGTAACACTACCCTTCTCTCTTACACTGTAACACTACCCTTCTCTCTTACACTGTAACACTACCCTTCTCTCTTACACTGTAACACTACCCTTCTCCCCTACACTGTAACACTACCCTTCTAACTTACACTGTAACACTACCCTTCTCCCCTACACTGTAACACTACCCTTCTAACTTACACTGTAACACTACCCTTCTCCCCTACACTGTAACACTACCCTTCTTCCCTACACTGTAACACTATCCTTCTCCCCTACACTGTAACACTACCGTTCTAACTTACACTGTAACACTACCCTTCTCCCCTACACTGTAACACTACCCTTCTAACTTACACTGTAACACTACCCTTCTCCCCTACACTGTAACACTATCCTTCTCCCCTACACTGTAACACTATCCTTCTAACTTACACTGTAACACTACCCTTCTCCCCTACACTGTAACACTACCCTTCTCCCCTACACTGTAACACTACCCTTCTCCCCTACACTGTAACACTATCCTTCTCCCCTACACTGTAACACTATTCTTCTCCCCTACACTGTAACACAACTCTTCTCCCCTATACTGTAGCACTCCCCTTCTCCCCTACACTGTAACACTATCCTTATCCCCTACACTGTAACACTATCCTTCTAACTTACACTGTAACACTATCCTTCTCCCCTACACTGTAACACTATCCTTCTCCCCTACACTGTAACACTATTCTTCTCCCCTACACTGTAACACAACTCTTCTCCCCTATACTGTAGCACTATCCTTCTCCCCTACACTGTAACATTACCCTTCTCCCCTACACTGTAACACTATCCTTCTCCCATACACTGTAACACTCCCCTTCTCCTCTACACTGTAACACAATCCTTCTCCCCTACACTGTAACACTACCCTTCTCCCCTACACTAACACTATCCTTCTCCCCTACACTATAACACTATCCTTCTCCCCTACACTGTAACACTACTCTTCTCCCCTACACTGTAACAACTCTTCTCCCCTACACTGTAACACTACCCTTCTCCCCTACACTATAACACTATCCTTCTCCCCTACACTGTAACACTACCCTTCTCCCCTACACTGTAACACTACCCTTCTCCCCTACACTGTAACACTACCCTTCTCCCCTACACTGTAACACTACCCTTCTCCCCTACACTGTAACACTATCCTTCTCCCCTACACTGTAACACTATCCTTCTCCCCTACACTGTAACACTATTCTTCTCCCCTACACTGTAACACAACTCTTCTCCCCTATACTGTAGCACTCCCCTTCTCCCCTACACTGTAACACTATCCTTCTCCCCTACACTGTAACACTATCCTTCTAACTTACACTGTAACACTATCCTTCTCCCCTACACTGTAACACTATCCTTCTCCCCTACACTGTAACACTATTCTTCTCCCCTACACTGTAACACAACTCTTCTCCCCTATACTGTAGCACTATCCTTCTCCCCTACACTGTAACATTACCCTTCTCCCCTACACTGTAACACTATCCTTCTCCCATACACTGTAACACTCCCCTTCTCCTCTACACTGTAACACAATCCTTCTCCCCTACACTGTAACACTACCCTTCTCCCCTACACTAACACTATCCTTCTCCCCTACACTATAACACTATCCTTCTCCCCTACACTGTAACACTACCCTTCTCCCCTACACTGTAACAACTCTTCTCCCCTACACTGTAACACTACCCTTCTTCCCTACACTATAACACTATCCTTCTCCCCTACACTGTAACACTACCCTTCTCCCCTACACTGTAACACTACCCTTCTCCCCTACACTGTAACACTACCCTTCTCCCCTACACTGTAACACTATCCTTCTCCCCTACACTGTAACACTATCCTTCTCCCCTACACTGTAACACTACCCTTCTCCCCTACACTGTAACCCTGCCCTTCTCCCCTACACTGTAACACTATCCTTCTCCCCTACACTGTAACACTACCCTTCTCCCCTACACTGTAACACTACCCTTCTCCCCTACACTGTAACACTATCCTTCTCCCCTACACTGTAACACTATCCTTCTCCCCTACACTGTAACACTACCCTTCTCCCCTACACTGTAACCCTGCCCTTCTCCCCTACACTGTAACACTATCCTTCTCCCCTACACTGTAACACTACCCTTCTCCCCTAAACTGTAACATTGCCCTTCTCCCTTACACTGTAACACTCCCCTTCTCCCCTACACTGTAACACAACCCTTCTCGCCTACACTGTAACACTACTCTTCTCTCTTACACTGTAACACTACCCTTCTCCCCTACACTGTAACACTACCCTTCTCCCCTACACTGTAACACTATCCTTCTAACTTACACTGTAACACTACCCTTCTCCCCTACACTGTAACACTACCCTTCTAACTTACACTGTAACACTACCCTTCTCCCCTACACTGTAACACTACCCTTCTTCCCTACACTGTAACACTATCCTTCTCCCCTACACTGTAACACTACCCTTCTAACTTACACTGTAACACTATCCTTCTTCCCTACACCGTAACAACTCTTCTCCCCTATACTGTAGCACTCCCCTTCTCCCCTACACTGTAACACTATCCTTCTCCCCTACACTGTAACACTATCCTTCTAACTTACACTGTAACACTATCCTTCTCCCCTACACTGTAACACTATCCTTCTCCCCTACACTGTAACACTATTCTTCTCCCCTACACTGTAACACAACTCTTCTCCCCTATACTGTAGCACTCCCCTTCTCCCCTACACTGTAACATTACCCTTCTCCCCTACACTGTAACACTATCCTTCTCCCCTACACTGTAACACTCCCCTTCTCCTCTACACTGTAACACAATCCTTCTCCCCTACACTGTAACACTACCCTTCTCCCCTACACTAACACTATCCTTCTCCCCTACACTATAACACTATCCTTCTCCCCTACACTGTAACACTACCCTTCTCCCCTACACTGTAACAACTCTTCTCCCCTACACTGTAACACTACCCTTCTCCCCTACACTATAACACTATCCTTCTCCCCTACACTGTAACACTACCCTTCTCCCCTACACTGTAACACTACCCTTCTCCCCTACACTGTAACACTACCCTTCTCCCCTACACTGTAACACTATCCTTCTCCCCTACACTGTAACACTACCCTTCTCCCCTACACTGTAACCCTGCCCTTCTCCCCTACACTGTAACACTATCCTTCTCCCCTACACTGTAACACTACCCTTCTCCCCTACACTGTAACACTACCCTTCTCCCCTACACTGTAACACTATCCTTCTCCCCTACACTGTAACACTATCCTTCTCCCCTACACTGTAACACTACCCTTCTCCCCTACACTGTAACCCTGCCCTTCTCCCCTACACTGTAACACTATCCTTCTCCCCTACACTGTAACACTACCCTTCTCCCCTAAACTGTAACATTGCCCTTCTCCCTTACACTGTAACACTCCCCTTCTCCCCTACACTGTAACACAACCCTTCTCGCCTACACTGTAACACTACTCTTCTCTCTTACACTGTAACACTACCCTTCTCCCCTACACTGTAACACTACCCTTCTCCCCTACACTGTAACACTATCCTTCTAACTTACACTGTAACACTACCCTTCTCCCCTACACTGTAACACTACCCTTCTAACTTACACTGTAACACTACCCTTCTCCCCTACACTGTAACACTACCCTTCTTCCCTACACTGTAACACTATCCTTCTCCCCTACACTGTAACACTACCCTTCTAACTTACACTGCAACACTATCCTTCTTCCCTACACCGTAACACAACTCTTCTCCCCTATACTGTAGCACTCCCCTTCTCCCCTACACTGTAACACTATCCTTCTCCCCTACACTGTAACACTATCCTTCTAACTTACACTGTAACACTATCCTTCTCCCCTACACTGTAACACTATCCTTCTCCCCTACACTGTAACACTATTCTTCTCCCCTACACTGTAACACAACTCTTCTCCCCTATACTGTAGCACTCCCCTTCTCCCCTACACTGTAACATTACCCTTCTCCCCTACACTGTAACACTATCCTTCTCCCCTACACTGTAACACTATCCTTCTCCTCTACACTGTAACACAATCCTTCTCCCCTACACTGTAACACTCCCCTTCTCCTCTACACTGTAACACAATCCTTCTCCCCTACACTGTAACACTACCCTTCTCCCCTACACTAACACTATCCTTCTCCCCTACACTATAACACTATCCTTCTCCCCTACACTGTAACACTACCCTTCTCCCCTACACTGTAACAACTCTTCTCCCCTACACTGTAACACTACCCTTCTCCCCTACACTATAACACTATCCTTCTCCCCTACACTGTAACACTACCCTTCTCCCCTACACTGTAACACTACCCTTCTCCCCTACACTGTAACACTACCCTTCTCCCCTACACTGTAACACTATCCTTCTCCCCTACACTGTAACACTACCCTTCTCCCCTACACTGTAACCCTGCCCTTCTCCCCTACACTGTAACACTATCCTTCTCCCCTACACTGTAACACTACCCTTCTCCCCTACACTGTAACACTACCCTTCTCCCCTACACTGTAACACTATCCTTCTCCCCTACACTAACACTATCCTTCTCCCCTACACTGTAACACTACCCTTCTCCCCTACACTGTAACCCTGCCCTTCTCCCCTACACTGTAACACTATCTTTCTCCCCTACACTGTAACACTACCCTTCTCCCCTAAACTGTAACATTGCCCTTCTCCCTTACACTGTAACACTCCCCTTCTCCCCTACACTGTAACACAAACCTTCTCGCCTACACTGTAACACTACTCTTCTCTCTTACACTGTAACACTACCCTTCTCCCCTACACTGTAACACTACCCTTCTCCCCTACACTGTAACACTATCCTTCTAACTTACACTGTAACACTACCCTTCTCCCCTACACTGTAACACTACCCTTCTAACTTACACTGTAACACTACCCTTCTCCCCTACACTGTAACACTACCCTTCTTCCCTACACTGTAACACTATCCTTCTCCCCTACACTGCAACACTACCCTTCTAACTTACACTGTAACACTATCCTTCTTCCCTACACTGTAACACTATCCTTCTCCCCTACACTGTAACACTATCCTTCTAACTTACACTGTAACACTACCCTTCTCCCCTACACTGTAACACTACCCTTCTCCCCTACACTGTAACACTACCCTTCTCCCCTACACTGTAACACTACCCTTCTCTCTTACACTGTAACACTACCCTTCTCCCCTACACTGTAACACTACCCTTCTCCCCTACACTGTAACACTACCCTTCTCCCCTACACTGTAACACTACCCTTCTCCCCTACACTGTAACACTACCCTTCTCTCTTACACTGTAACACTACCCTTCTCCCCTACACTGTAACACTACCCTTCTCCCCTACACTGTAACACTATCCATCTCTTTTACACTGTAACACTATCCTTCTCCCCTACACTGTAACACTATCCTTCTAACTTACACTGTAACACTACCCTTCTCCCCTACACTGTAACACTACCCTTCTCCCCTACACTGTAACACTATCCTTCTCCCCTACACTGTAACACTATCCTTCTAACTTACACTGTAACACTACCCTTCTCCCCTACACTGTAACACTATCCTTCTAACTTACACTGTAACACTACCCTTCTCCCCTACACTGTAACACTATCCTTCTCCCCTACACTGTAACACTATCCTTCTCCCCTACACTGTAACACTATCCTTCTCCCCTACACTGTAACACTATCCTTCTAACTTACACTGTAACACTATCCTTCTCCCCTACACTGTAACACTACCCTTCTCCCCTACACTGTAACACTATCCTTCTCCCCTACACTGTAACACTACCCTTCTCCCCTACACTGTAACACTATCCTTCTAACTTACACTGTAACACTATCCTTCTTACACTGTAACACTATCCTTCTCCCCTACACTGTAACACTATCCTTCTAACTTACACTGTAACACTATCCTTCTTACACTGTAACACTATCCTTCTAACTTACACTGTAACACTATCCTTCTTACACTGTAACACTATCCTTCTAACTTACACTGTAACACTATCCTTCTTACACTGTAACACTATCCTTCTAACTTACACTGTAACACTATCCTTCTTACACTGTAACACTATCCTTCTCAATTACACTGTAACACTCCTCCTCCTCCTCCGTCTCCTCCTCCTCCTCCGTCTCCTCCTCCTCCTCTACCTCTTCCTCCTCCGCCTCCTCCTCCTCCTCCTCCTCCTCCACCTCCTCCTCTGCCTCCTCCTCCTCCTCCTCTACCTCCTCCTCCTCTACCTCCTCCTCCTCCTCTACCTCCTCCTCCTCCGCCTCCTCCTCCTCCACCTCCGCCTCCTCCTCCACCTCCTCCTCCTCCGCCTCCTCCTCCTCCTCTACCTCCTCCTCCTCCACCTCCGCCTCCTCCTCCTCTACCTCCTCCTCCTTCTCCTCCACCTCCTCCTCCTCTACCTCCTCCTCCGCCTCCTCCTCCACCTCCGCCTCCTCCTCTCCTCCTCCTCCGCCTCCTCCTTCTCCTCCGTCTCCTCCTCCGCCTCCACCTCGTCCTCCTCTACCTCCTCCGCCTCCACCTCCTCCTCCTCTACCTCCTCCTCCGCCTCCTCCTCCTCCTCCTCCGCCTCCTCCTTCTCCTCCGCCTCCTCCTCCTCCGCCTCCGCCTCCTCCGCCTCCTCCTCCTCCGCCTCCGCCTCCTCCTCCTCCGCCTCCGCCTCCTCCTCCTCCGCCTCCGCCTCCTCCTCCTCCGCCTCCTCCTCCTCCGCCTCCTCCTCCTCCGCCTCCTCCTTCTCCTCCGCCTCCTCCTCCTCCGCCTCCGCCTCCTCCTCCTCCGCCTCCGCCTCCTCCTCCTCCTCCTCCTCCTCCTCCTCCTCCTCCTCCGCCTCCGCCTCCTCCTCCTCCGCCTCCGCCTCCTCCGCCTCCGCCTCCGCCGCCTCCGCCTCCGCCTCCGCCTCCTCCTCCTCCTCCTCCGCCTCCGCCTCCTCCGCCTCCGCCTCCTCCGCCTCCGCCTCCGCCTCCTCTTCCTCCGCCTCCTCCTCCTCCTCTATTCATGCCAGGTTGTTTTTTTCACCTTCATTCCTAATGATTCACTTCGTTATCGTACTCCTTCCCTCCTTTATTATATCATACTATTGCTTCCTCTCACCCCTCCGCCAGGTGTCAATCTTTCACTTGCTGACCATTATGCTCTCTCTGTGCCGTCATTCCTTCACTACACCTTGTACTCACTACTATGTCAAGTATCTCGTCATCTCTTGTTACTCTCTCCTCCACACTCTTATATTCCTGACTGACTGATATGCTGGTAAGTGCTTTATACATCTCTCTCTCTACTTACCTCACTACAACATCTTTCATACCCATGCTTCCCACTCCGAGCGCGCGCTAGCACACACACACACACACACACACACACACACACACACACACACACACACACACACACACACACACACACACACACAACTTTAATTTCATAGTTTCATTTAGCTTTCCTTACATATTTTTAACGTCCCTCATAATGTGAATATATTGGTTCGTGAGATAACCCTCTCCTCTACTGATACACCTTCCTTCTTCCCTTTCTTTTACCCTAACAGCCTACTTCTCCTGCCTACTTCGCCTACTTCTAACAGCCTACTTCTGCTGCCTACTTCTAACAGCCTACTTCTGCTGCCTACTTCGCCTACTTCTAACAGCCTACTTCTGCTGCCTACTTCTAACAGCCTACTTCTGCTGCCTACTTCTAACAGCCTACTTCTGCTGCCTACTTCTAACAGCCTACTTCTGCTGCCTACTTCTAACAGCCTACTTCTGTTGCCTACTTCTAACAGCCTACTTCTGCTGCCTACTTCTAACAGCCTACTTCTGCTGCCTACTTCTAACAGCCTACTTCTGCTGCCTACTTCTAACAGCCTACTTCCGCTGCCTACTTCTAACAGCCTACTTCCGCTGCCTACTTCTAACAGCCTACTTCTAACAGCCTACTTCCGCTGCCTACTTCTAACAGCCTACTTCCGCTGCCTACTTCTAACAGCCTACTTCTGCTGCCTACTTCTAACAGCCTACTTCCGCTGCCTACTTCTAACAGCCTACTTCTAACAGCCTACTTCCGCTGCCTACTTCTAACAGCCTACTTCTAACAGCCTACTTCCGCTGCCTACTTCTAACAGCCTACTTCTGCTGCCTACTTCTAACAGCCTACTTCTGCTGCCTACTTCTAACAGCCTACTTCCGCTGCCTACTTTATTCCAACACTGCCAGACGACGCTTCCACCAAGATCATGTACAATACTGCATGATGAATCCTCACATGATGAACGTCATTTCAAATAGAACCTTCAACTCCACAATCAATGAACTCCACACCAACAGTAGATACGTTGGAAATCTTCACCAATGTAGAATGCATCACCACCATATCAGATCCTCCAACCACAGCCGCCAAATCCACTTCTGATCCACCAGCTGCCCAATCCATCAGCCGACCAAGCCACTCAGTCTGCCCAGCCTGCCACCGCCTTCACACCCACTGCAACTCCACCAGAAGATGATACTGAAGTCGACGACCATACCACCAGTCTCACCTGGAAAAGCCTACGATTCTTCCCCTACGAAGAGCACCTTTCTCACCAGAGAGCTCCACTCTCGACTCTGCAACCGATCTGTCAAATACACCAGCGTTGTTCCATATGACTTCGCACCAAGAGAAGTCCAACATTTTGTAAAACAGTTCATCGATGACTTAGACAACTATGTACAACTCAAGTACAGTCCAACAGAAGTGCTTAAAGATCTAAAAAAAAAGGACTATCCAAATTATGACAGTAAGCTGAATTCATGAATTCCTGCGCCTACCAGTTGTCCCCAGCCTCAACTCTCGCCACCAGCACTCTACTGGTTCTACGACTTCGACAAAACCTACTTTACTCCCTCTCTCCAACCCTTCTTAGGCCGACCCATACCCCGCCTTCCCTCCACTACAGATTTATACGCTCTCGAAGTCATTCTGTTTCGTTCCATTCTCTCTACATGTCCGAAACACCTCAACAACCCCTCCTCAGCCCTCTGGATAATAGTTTTGGTAATCCCACACCTTCTCCTAATTTCCAAACTACAAATTCTCTGCATTATATTCACACCACACACTGCCCTCAGACATGACATCTCCACTGCCTCCAGCCTTCTCCTCGTTGCAACATTCATCACCCATGCTTCACACCCACACAAGAGTGTTGGTACAACTATACTCTCATACATTCCCCTCTTTGCTTTCATGGATAAATTTCTGTCTCCACAGACTCCTCAGTGCACCACTCACCCTTTTCCCCTTATCAATTCTATGATTCACCTCATCCTTCATAAAGCCATCTGCTGACACGTCCACTCCTAAATATCTGAATACATTCACCTCCTCCATACTCTCCATACTGTGACAACTCCCACTTTGTATTTGATTCTTTATCTTTTAACTCCACACCTCTTCCCAAGACCCTCGCATTCACTTCTCTTGTAACCCCATCTATAAATATATTGAACAACCATGGTGACATCACACATCCTTGTCGAAGGCCTACTTTTACTGGGAAATAATCTCTCTCTCTCCTACATACTCTAACCTGAGCCTCACTATCCTCATAAAAACTCTTCACTGCTTTCAGTAACCTACCTCCTATACCATACACCTGCAACATCTGCCACATTGCCCCCCTATCCACCCTGTCATATGCCTTTTCCAAATCTATAAATGCCACAAAAAACCTCTTTACCCTTATCTAAATTCTGTTCACCTATATGTTTCACTGTAAACACTTGGTCTACACACCCCCTACCTTTCCTAAAGCCTTGTTCATTTCCTATCCTACTCCCTGTCTTACTCTTAATTCTTTCAATAATAACTCTACCATGCACTTTACCAGGTATACTCAACAGACTTATTCCCCTATAATTTTTGCACTCTCTCTCTTATCCCCTTTGCCTTTATACAAAGGAACTATGCATGCTCTCTGCCAATCCCTAGGTACCTTATCCTCTTCCATACATTTATTAAATAATAGCACCAACCACTCTAAAAATATACATCCCCACCAGCATTTAACATTTCTATCTTTACCCCATCAATCCCAGCTACCTTACCCCCTTTCATTCTACCCACTGCCTCACGAACTTCCTCCACACTCACAATTGGCTCTTCCTCACTCCTACAAGATGTTATTCCTCCTTGCCCTATACACGAAATCACAGCTTCCCTATCTTCATCAACATTTAACAATTTCTCAAAATATTCCCTCCATCTTCCCAATACCTCTAACTCTCCCTTTAATAACTCTCCTCTCCTATTTTTAATTGACAAATCCATTTGTTCTCTAGGCTTCCTTAACTTATTAATCTCACTCCAAAACTTTTTCTTATTTTCAACAAAATCTGTTGATAACATCTCACCCACTCTCTCATTTGCTCTCTTTTTACATTGCTTCACCACTCTCTTAACCTCTGTTTTTCTCTCCATATACTTTTCCCTCTTTGAATCACTTATACTTTGTAAAAACCTCTCATATGCTAACTTTTTCTCTCTTACTACTCTCTTTACAGCATCATTCCACCAATCGCTCTTCTTCCCTCCTGCACCCACTTTCCTGTAACCACAAACTTCTGAACACTAACACTACATTCTTAAACTTACCCCCTACATCTTCGACCCCATTACCTATACTCTCACTAGCCCATCTATCCTCCAATAATTGTTTATATCTTACCTTAACTGCCTCCTCTTTTAGTTTATAAACCTTCACCTCTCTCTTCCCTGATGCTTCTATTCTCCTTGTATCCCATCTACCTTTTACTCTCACTGTAGCTACAACTAGAAAGTGATCTGATATATCTGTGGCCCCTCTATAAACATGTACATCCTGAAATCTACTCAACAGTCTTTTATCTACCAATACTTAGCCCAACAAACTACTGTCATTACGCCCTACATCATATCTTGTATACTTATTTATCCTCTTTTTCTTAAAATATGTATTACCTATAATTAAACCAGTTTCTGTACAAAGTTCAACCAAAGGGCTCCTATTATCATTTACACCTGGCACCCCAAACTTACCTACCACACTCTCTCTAAATGTTTCTCCTACTTTAGCATTTAGGTCCCCTACCACAATTACTCTCTCACTTGGTTCAAAGGTTCCTATACATTCACTTAACATCTCCCAAAATCTCTCTCCTCTACACTCCGCTCTTCTCCAGGTGAATACACACTTATTATGACCCACTTTTCACACACACACACACACATTAATATATATTAATATATATATATATATATATATATATATATATATATATATATATATATATATATATATATAATTAGCTAACCGCTAAGACATATCTTAGGTATGGAGAGGGAGACGTGGGGCAGGAACTATTTTAGCGACTGCAGTGGCTCGGTTAGTTACAAAAACATGTTCATGACGGACGGGAGGAGCACAGGGCGACATCCCACTGAATATATGTTATTAGTTTCTCCGAGATTCCGTTAATAGCAAAAGACAATAAAAAAAATAATATTTTTGATCAGTTATATTACTGGTGTTATAAGAGTTTCAGTTTGACTGGAGAGTATATCTTGTGGTACTTGTGAATGCTGAAGCAAGTTTGGAAACGGTTCACCAAGTCACTGTTGAAATATCTGGCAGAAAATGATCCCAGCAACATACTTGGTGTTTCTTCGGTGCAGCAGTCTTCTGTGGTTTAATACTGACGAATACAACACTGGAAACAGCAAAAATAATTCTGAAGTGATCAGTCCCTCATAGTATGTTGATAAAAAGGAATTCTTCTGATTGACTTCCCTTTAGTGAGCTACACTCACCTGTGACATCACCATCACTTCTGCTTCAATATATCAAGTGTGGCTCAGTATCTTGTTTAGACTAAGGAAATAACCCTCTTATCAAGGCTGACGGACTCATCACCTCATAATTACTTCTAATTACTCATCACCTCATAATTACTTTCGCCTGTACTTGACTGAAGAAGCCTGTTGAGCAAGCGAAACATCTCGACAATAAAGGTACCCAAATACTGCTTTTGTGTCCAATTCATCTAATTGTCGGTAATGTATACTATCAAGAATATGACTACAGACTTGTTTGCCAAGTGACCACCAAAAGCCTTGCAGGGGGTACAAGAGTTCCAAGCTTAACTTCAATCCATATAGACATTAGTAGACATTAAGATATGCTGGAGAAATGGTGGCGTGGAGATCATAGTGCATGCCGTACGGTACACTGCTCGCGGTGCTATTGCAAACTCCAGCATGCCTTTGACATACCTACGACCAGTCACGCGAGTTTTTCTAGTGTGGCAGCCCGGCCTGTGGGCAGACCTGCGTGCTGATGATTTGAGCAACGTTTGTAACTGTGTGAAGAAGTGATGGTGCTAACAGTGGTCTTCACTATCACACCCACGCACAGGAAGACACAGCAAGTCCCAGGTACACCTATTACACAAAAACATAAACTCTTATTATCTACTTGACTAAAGGTATGCTCCCTACCTCCCTGCATACCTCGCTCTCTCAACCCCTTCCTTCATTCCACCCTGCATACCTGCTCTCTCAATCACATCCTTCATCCCCTCCCCTCTCTCTACCTCTCTAGATAAAGCTAACACTTACAGAATGAAGGATGGTGTGAGTGTTGGAGCATTATTTTCAACATCTTGACAGCCCAAATAGTAACTTCCTCGACTTAGTGAAGAACAACATTATTACCATAGATAGGTACTCACTACATCTTTACAAGATAAGTGAACATAAGGTAACTATAACGTTGTGTTCCCCAACACAGGTACTCACTACAACTACACAAGGTCAGAGAACATGACATAACTGACCATCACTCTTAGTTACTCAATAGGAATGTAAATGTTGATAACAATGATATACATGTAGAAATCTAGGAAATTTTCTGTGGAAAAGCAGATTCATAAACGAAGTAGTAAGATGTGAAGAGCACTTTAGCCTATGAGATCACTCATCGGTCTTGACAGTCAAAAGCAAATACGAACCTACATAAAAACACTCGAGGTATGGAACACTTGCAACTAGCAGGAACACTTGCAACTAGCACGAACACTTGCAACTAGCAGGAACACTTGCAACTAGCACGAACACTTGCAACTAGCACGAACACTTGCAACTAGCACGAACACTTGCAACTAGCACGAACACTTGCAACTAGCACGAACACTTGCAACTAGCACGAACACTTGCAACTAGCACGAACACTTGCAACTAGCACGAACACTTGCAACTAGCACGAACACTTGCAACTAGCACGAACACTTGCAACTAGCACGAACACTTGCAACTAGCACGAACACTTGCAACTAGCACGAACACTTGCAACTAGCACGAACACTTGCAACTAGCACGAACACTTGCAACTAGCACGAACACTTGCAACTAGCACGAACACTTGCAACTAGCAGGAACACTTGCAACTAGCACGAACACTTGCAACTAGCAGGAACACTTGCAACTAGCAGGAACACTTGCAACTAGCAGGAACACTTGCAACTAGCACGAACACTTGCAACTAGCACGAACACTTGCAACTAGCAGGAACACTTGCAACTAGCAGGAACACTTACAACACACAGTCTCCCTAAGTTGTAATAGCGTCAGTGATGGAGGTAACGCTATCTGGGCCAAGCTTTCTTACCTGTGAACGATATTGTAGACAATTCCTGCAGATTTGCCAACCACTTGTGTTTTAACCCTTAAACTGTCCAAACGCAGATCAACGTTTTCTCAACATTTGAAAGTATGTAAAAAAACGAAGAGCTTTTTCCTTTTTTACATTTGAAAACTTGTAAAAAAAACTTTGATCTACATTTTTTTTTATATAATTGAAAATATGTTAAAAAAACGTAGATCTACTTTTGGAGCGCTACGCATGTGAACGTAGATCTGTCTGGACAGTTTAAGGGTTAACACTCAAAATATATTAAGAGAGAAATGACCAGACCAAACTGGTCTGGACGACAAAGCCACAATAAATGTTATGGTAATGTAAGACACAAAATATTGTCAATAAAACCATTAAGATTATAATTACACTCTAGTTTATCATAAGGAGTTTGTACAACGTGAAGGAAGGTCACTGTAAAATAACCTATTTCGATGTTAATGCATGTCAATGAAAGGTTGACAAATGTCATTATAGAAATAAATTTACTTGACATGTTGCAACTCGCTCATCATCATCGTCATGTCATTAAACACCACCACCACCACCGCAGCTCAGGAAGAACATACGCAAACAACATACAACGCCATCATATTCAAGTATTTAGAAAGATAACACGTAAACAAAAAAAATTAATTTTGATTAAACACCAGAATTCTGAATGAATTAAAAGAGCGAAGACAGCTAAGGACATTTTCAATGCTCTCATTATAGAAGAATTGGAAACTAACCAACACAAGCTCAATACTCAAGGAATACAGCATAATGGAAAGTGCCTGACTTGGTATGGTTTGAAAGTGCCTCTTTAAGAGGCACCTAAGTTCCCTCGTCTTCTAATAACATGTTCATTTTTCCACTATAATCTACCTTGTCCATAATTACTATCACATTTGCTTTGTTTGTTTCGTAAGGTGAAGTCCAGGATCTTTCCTTAATTCATGGTATAACTTAACAAATCTTATTAATAAATACCGACAAGTTGGTTTAGAAAGACACGTAAGCAAATACTATGACATTTATTAGAAAACGCTTCGGTCCTGGGACCTTAATCACTTCTAACATACAGAGGTAGAAAGACATTATATATAAGTGGAGAGTGAGGTGTGAGTGACGCATGGTGACCTGAACAATGTCATGGTGGGATGAGGACGGGTAGACGATGAGAACATATGACTCCTGTGCTGTTGGGTTGGTGGTGCTTAGCCTGCTTAAGTATCATGTATGCTAATGTTTTTGAAATTTTGTGGTTTCCAGTGTTACGTTCTATTGTGTCGGTGACGGCGATTAGTGAGGCTTCTAGACACCGTCGGCGTCTGAGTCTGGTTCGGTGAGAACGAGTTGTGCCTCATTCCAGTTCATCGAATCCCCCGTGGAGGCTCGCTTGTGTCCTCCACAGAGACTCCACGGGGCATTTGATGAACTGGAATGAGGCACAACTCGTTCTCACCGAACCAGACTCAGACGCCGACGGTGTCTAGAAGCCTCGGTAATCGCCGTCACCGACACAATAGAACGTAACACTGGAAACCACAAAATTTCAAAAACTTGTCGGTATTTATTGCCAAGGTTTATACCAATGTTAACACATTACGTCAGATTTATTCTACAAACATAAAATTTATACCCATATTTTGTATATACTGTTTTGTTACCACACACGTGTGCCAGATTTAACTACACAGGTTATATCTGGCACACGCTTCACCGCCAACATGTTCAACACTCACCCTCGCACCTCACATAATAAAACTACTAAGCTATACACGCGACCAATTTTTTCAGTCCGTTAGTCTTTCTTTGTGGGCGCCTGATAAGCCAGGCTATTACTGCCGCAAGCCCACATCTAGTTACATGTTGACTGTTATAATAATAATAATAATAATAAATCTTTGTTTCTACAAGTACATGTACAAGGTATACAGTCCTAGCTGACATCACTGACATACTACTCTATATAAAGCCGCTTGTTATCCAGAGCATTTCGGGTAAATTATATCAGTTTTGTCCCAGGATGTGACCCACACCAGTCGACTAACACCCAGGTACTCATTTTATACTGATGGGTGAACCTGGACAGCAGGTGTCTTATGGAAACACGTCCTAATGTTTTCCAGCCGTACCGGTGGATCGATAGAATATGTTTTACTGATTCAATCTATGCGAGTTGTAAATCATCTCTATTTCCTAGCTTGAACATCTCATGTTTTGAAATGAGGGAACTCCTTATTTACAGCCAAACATTTTCACTCACCTGTGTCAAATTTATTTACAAAATCACAAGTATTTGCTTCAATTACGATACTTGGCACTTTGTTACCTTCATTGTGGCAATTTTTCTGATATCTGTTGGCAGCAGGTTGAAGAGTGGTGGACCACAGGTACTAAAGCAATATTCTCTAACTGTGCTTATGGTATGCATGTTTTACGCTGTGTTTATTTTAGACTTCCTGCCATCTCTTCCCTTCCGGTAAGTTAACGTAATGTGTAAATTACGCACCTTACCTTCGAATATTCTCCATGTATAGATTAAAAGTTTTTCCTCTGGTCTCCGTTCCTGAGAGTACATTAGTATGTATTAATGTGCTCCCTCTCAGCAGCATAAATGTTTAAATGTTTTACTGGTTCAGTCTATGCGAGTGGCAAATTATCTCTGTATATATCCTAGCTTGAATATCTCATCTGTCTTGAAATGAGGAACTCCCTATTGACAGCCAAACATTTTCACTCACGTGTGTCAAATCTATTATTTGCAAAATCGTGGTCCTTTTCCATACCAGGCCCAACGCTGTAACCACTCAGCCATGGAGCTTACAAACAGGATGATTTTACAACCAAGAGAGTCCCGTGGCTGAGTGGTTACAGAACTGGGCCTGGTATGTACAAGGACTACAGTTTGAGTCCTCGCCCAGTATTCTGTTAAACTGACAGTCCTTCATGACGACTTTCTGGCTTTGAAGAACATAACAGATGTACCATGAAAGTTTCTGGGAAGGTGGAATGAGACAGAAGGGTCACAGTTGGTACCTCTAACGCAGTGGTTCCCAAACTTTTTTAGCTTGTTACCCAATTTAACATGCCACATAAAGCATGTTACCCCTTTCACAAAATGTTGTTATTATTGATATATATAGCTAAAGGTGAACGTATACAGCCTCGCATACTCTGCTAATCCTAGCAAAACCATTGAAAACGTAAGAACCACACATACATTATATATAAAATTAATAATAGCTACAAATTCACAGTAACAGTGGGTAAATACTAACTATATACTGCACAGGGCAGTACACATACATACCAGCTTATGTTTACCTCGGCTGATGCTCACAGATAAACTGACAGTGTGAAATAGAGGCAGCCTCAGGAAGTGAGTGACGCGTACTGGACAGGTCGATCTGGGCTACTGAGTGACTTTGTCCTGAAGCATACTTGTCAAAATACTTTTGGGTTTCCACACACTTAGCTATATATTTCTTCTTTTCTAATACTGTATATTAGTTTTTGATGTTTATTGTTATTTGGTTTAACTTTATTACTTACTTATAATAGGTTTACTTTACAACTTTATATACTAAGACAAAGTTAACAATAATCCTCATACCGGGTACCGCATTGTTTTCTTGATTTTCAGAATTCATAACTTTTTTTCTGTCACCCCTCCATTACCCCCCAAAAATGGTTAAATTACCCCCAGGGGGTAATTTACCCCCAGTTTGGGAACCACTGCTCTAACGCAACCCCGCAGCTCCGTCACGGTTGTGCTGGTTATAAGCACATCCTGTTTTAAGTTCTGTGGCTGCTGCCTGGTATGTACAAGGAGCACAGTTCGAGTCCCCACCCAGTATTCTGTTTATTACACTCTGGCTAGTCTCTTGTAGTATGGAACTTCATTAAAACCAAACCTTAAACCCAGATAACAATATTGTACTCTGTTAGGAAAGAACAGCCGTGTGAAGCCGTGTTGAGACTGAATGGAAAAATTATGTTTGTGAATTTGAGTTGTTTATGCTATCATCGATTATTATAAAAAGTATAAAAAGCATTTCATAGAAGCCAGCCAGGCTCATACTACGGTAATTTATACCAATATCTACATTTATGTTTTAAACAGGTGTTACACTGGCCGTATTCCACATCTGCAGCGGTTATATACAGAGGTGTATATACTTTGCTAAGTCTACCTTAATCCTTATTATAAAATATTCTTCACTGGTGGTGTACAGGTGATATTCAACCACACTGACCTTCGTGCAGTCCACACACTTTAAACATAACAACACAATTCTCACCGGCGCAATTTCCAAGTGTTAATATTAACGTCTTTTTAACCTGCACACCAGTATAAACTGAAAAATTTACATGTTGCCAGTAGTTTGTGTGAGTGAATTAATGTGGTCAGTGAAAGTTTTCAGCAAACTCTCCACTTAGTATGTAACAATATTTTCATAATATGCTTAGCACCTTCTTTTATTCTGGGTGGGGAGAGCTGGGCAGCCACGAACTTATTAATATCCCCCATATTTTTTTTATTCTGGGACAGAAGTTGGTGGGAAGTGCCCTCAGCACTATACTACTATATGCACAATTAAATATTGCAATTAATGTATACACTAATAACATCCAAGAGAAGTGTAGGAGCTTATATCATAAATTATATCAAACTTATATACTTTGATATTTTCCAACTAGGCACCTTTATTACTAAAGATCGTAAATTTTATTCCGTAAGTGTTCTACCAGTTGTGATCCCAAGACGCTGTTAAAATTTATCTTAATTTTAAAGGATAACTGGACCAGAATACTCTTTGACAAACTGTTACAAAACCAGAAACAGGCTAGATGCTGGAGGGGGATCAATAAGTTAACCTGGAAATATAAACACAAATGCAGTATAATGTGATCCTTTATTGACAACGTTTCACCCACACAGTGGGCTTTCTCAAGTCACACACGGATCTACCTGGGGTTGGATCACATTATACTGCATTTGTGTTTATATTTCCATTGTGTCGGTATTTTATACCATTTATTTCCAATAAGTTAACCTTCTAGTAATCTCTGGAGATGTCTAAGTTATGGATATCGCATTTTTTAACAAGAAGTATAAGTAACAGAAGTCCAAAAGTTATTTTACAGCTCTATACATCACTAGTGAGGCTTCAATTAGATTATGCCGCTTAGTTTTGATCTCCTTAGATTCACTGGAGAACATACAGAGAAGAATGACTGAAATGATTTATTGTATAAGGAATCCCCCGTATAAAGACAGACTTAGAGCCTTGAATCTTCACTCTCTGGAGAGACATAGAATGAGGAAAGATATCATCGAAGTGTAATGGGCGATATTAATAAAATACTGAGGATATCGAATTAGATAAGAACCAGGAGTAACGGATATAAGTTGGATAAATTTAGATTTAGAAAGGACATAGGTAAGCACTGGTTTTCAAACAGAGTGGTCGATGCGTGGAACAATGTTCTGAGTAAAGTAATAGAGGCTAGAACCCTGGGTAGCTTTAAGAAGAGATGGACAAATGTATGAGTGGGAGGGGCTGGGTTTAACTGGTGTCATGGGAACGGGAGTAAATTCTTGAGCAGCTTTGGGAAGGGGTGGTTTTGATACGGATTTGCCTTGTATGGGCCAGTAGGCCTTCGGTAGTGTTCCCCCATTCTTGTTCTTTATTTAAGCTTTAAAAAATATGAAAACTAACAAATTACATTATTACAGTAAATGGAAATTAAAAACTAAAATTACAGATGAGAACTTAAAGAATCTCAATCTCAATCTCTATCTCTATCTCTATCTCTCTCTCTCTCTCTCTCTCTCTCTCTCTCTCTCTCTCTCTCTCTCTCTCTCTCCATTATTAAACTGAATTAACTGAAACATTTCCCATACATTTATTTTTTTAACCTTGAAGAAACACAATGAAAATTTAGAAAAAATGTAAATTATTCTAATACTTGATATTAAAAATGAACTATATATTTACTTCAAATAAAAAAAAATCTAACTTAAGCTGAGGAACATCAAAATATACCGATTTTGAGAGCTTAATGTGTTCCTAGTCGACCCCTCAAGGGAGGCTCCTTGACGCTGGTGAGGGGATCTTGATCTAGGGAATTGGATCTGTGCTCCGGTTCCCTGAATTGACACTGAATACCTTCCATCATCCTCCCCCACATGCGTTATACAACCCTACGGGTTTAGCACTCCCCCATGATTATAATAATAACGTTCCTGGTCGAGTTCTTCAGACAGAAGAATCTTCCACTCTCTAGTGAACACAAAAGTGAACTAAGATATTTACTGAATACATTTCTCATAGATGGAAGAATTATCACATTTTTCCACCACTTTGAGCAGTACCACCATCACCATATACTTGTTTGTTACTGTTTTTATGTTTGTGCTAATACAAACACCAGGGTCTTTATGACGTGGTCCTCGCTCAGTTGTGACGTGGTCCTCGCTCAGTTGTGACGTGGTCCTCGCTCAGTTGTGACGTGGTCCTCGCTCAGTTGTGACGTGGTCCTCGCTCAGTTGTGACGTGGTCCTCGCTCAGTTGTGACGTGGCCCTCGCTCAGTTGTGACGTGGCCCTCGCTCATCGTGACGTGGCCCTCGCTCAGTTATGACATGGCCCACGCTCGGTTGTGACATGGCCCTCGCTCAGTTGTGACGAGGATCCCTGTTCCTTCAACGCCCTGGTGATGGACCAGGTGCTTCAGCTCCTTCAGTACCCTGGTGATGGACCAGGTGCTTCAGCTCCTTCAGTACCCTGGTGATGGACCAGGTGCTTCGGCTCCTTCAGTACCCTGGTGATGGACCAGGTGCTTCAGCTCCTTCAGTACCCTGGTGATGGACCAGGTGCTTCAGCTCCTTCAGTACCCTGGTGATGGACCAGGTGCTTCAGCTCCTTCAGTACCCTGGTGATGGACCAGGTGCTTCGGCTCCTTCAGTACCCTGGTGATGGACCAGGTGCTTCAGCTCCTTCAGTACCCTGGTGATGGACCAGGTGCTTCAGCTCCTTCAGTACCCTGGTGATGGACCAGGTGCTTCGGCTCCTTCAGTACCCTGGTGATGGACCAGGTGCTTCAGCTCCTTCAGTACCCTGGTGATGGACCAGGTGCTTCAGCTCCTTCAGTACCCTGGTGATGGACCAGGTGCTTCGGCTCCTTCAGTACCCTGGTGATGGACCAGGTGCTTCAGCTCCTTCAGTACCCTGGTGATGGACCAGGTGCTTCAGCTCCTTCAGTACCCTGGTGATGGACCAGGTGCTTCGGCTCCTTCAGTACCCTGGTGATGGACCAGGTGCTTCAGCTCCTTCAGTACCCTGGTGATGGACCAGGTGCTTCAGCTCCTTCAGTACACTGGCGATGGACCAGGTGCTTCAGTTCCTTCAGTACCCTGGCGATGGACCAGGTGCTTCAGCTCCTTCAGTACCCTGGTGATGGACCAGGTGCTTCAGCTCCTTCAGTACCCTGGTGATGGACCAGGTGCTTCAGCTCCTTCAGTACCCTGGTGATGGACCAGCTGCTTCAGCTCCTTAAGTACACAGGCGATGGACCAGGTGCTTCAGCACCTTCAGTACCTTGGTGTTGGACCAGGTGCTTCAGCTCCTTCAGTACCCTGGTGATGGACCAGGTGCTTCAGCTCCTTCAGTACACTGGCGATGGACCAGGTGCTTCAGTTCCTTCAGTACCCTGGTTATGGACTAGGTGCTTCGGCTCCTTCAGTACCCGTTTTAATAATGCCCTGGTTATCAAAGCTTATTCCATGGGTGGAGGTGAAGGTGGATTGGGTAAGTGGTTTTTGTTTGTGGGTTTGCGGGGGGACTCGCCTAGTGTGGGCCGGTTGGCTTACTGCAATGTTCCTTCCTCCTTGTGTTTTTATAAGCGAGAGGGGCTGGATTTAAGCGGGACTTACACATTAGTTAATGAGGATTGTCGGGGCTTAATACTTGGGTAGCACTGAATGTGGTTTGGACAGTTATTTTTGTTGATTTGTTGGGATTTGATAAGGACCTTCCTAGTAAGGTTCAACGGGCCTCCTACAGTGTTCCTCCTTTTTTATGTTCTTATGCTGTTTTTTGTGATGTGGAAGCGGACTCGAAGCAGATGTCTGTGACGAGCTGTTGTTGGGAACGTTGGCTACGATTTCTCCAAAACATTTATCAAAATAAAACTCCTCAAGTCCTTCAATCCCTATTACGTCAACTTGACCTCATAAGACTAGTTGCTGCTGCATTAAAATAGCAGTATATATATTGCCGACAGATGTGAACACTAAACACTTCTCATGGCTGAGTGACTGATCATTCCAATACTACTACTACAACGCTGATGAACTGCCTGCAACATCTTTAAATCTCCACTGTTTCTCTTATCTCCATATTTAGTCACCTCTGTATTAGAAGGCAGGGTGAATCTTCAAGACTATACACCCAAAGTCCTCGAGTGGGCCTCAGACATTAATATGTTCAATAAAGACAGCCTTCAGTTGCTGCAAGAGTGGAAGAAGAGAGGAAATGAAGACTGAAACGGAGCACGAGACAAACTAAAATAATTCAATAATGCGAAAGGTCCACATGCATGAAGCTGAGTTAGGTTTAGCAGGGTTTTTTTTACTTCAACACTGTAAGACAAACTTTTTCAAATACATAAAAACATAAGAACATAAAGGAGGAACACTGCAGCAGGCCTGTTGGCCCATACTAGGCAGGTCCTTTACAATTCATCCCACTAACAAACATTTGACCAACCCAACTTTCAATGCCACCCGTAGTGTTTATTCTTGTCTATGCTTCTGCTGCTAGCAGTACTGCTGGAAGCTGAACAAGATGAGAACATTCTACTTGAAGATGAGAACCTGCTACCTTACAGACCTAAGGTTTCTAGAAAATTTAACCCAAAAGCGGCACCTTTGTTAAGATAACGATACAGAAAATAATGAATTTATAAATACACTGTTTACACCCCCACATTGACAAAAACCTTCCCTAAACCTGTTCAAGGCTAAATTCAGCTATTATCACGCCCGTGAAATATAGACACTTGCATCCCGCCGGGAAATAAACACAGACTGCTTAGCCTTTGCAGTATGGTAAGATGCACAAAAACAAAGGTCACCACAGATGGTGTGACCTTTGTGCCTCACGTTGTCGAGGACAAGGAGGGTGTGGCCACCCACGTCTCCCCTCCACCAAGAGGACAACGTGAGTGTGTTAGTTTTTTAGTTTAATATGTTTATTATGCACCCCATACCCATCCTGTGAGCGGTAGTCAAAAGATTACAGAGGTACATAATTGGTCCAGGGACTGGACTCAAAAGTTTTGATAGCTGAGCAAGTTACAGAGGTAATGAACTCACAATTTACAAAGGTAATGAACTTACAATTTACAAAGGTAATGAACTCACAATTTACAAAGGTAATGAACTCCAGGTAGGTCTAGTCACAATCATGACAAATTACAAAGGTATTTACAGATTACAGAGGTACGTAATGGGTCCAGGGACTGGGCCCCAAAGTTTTGATAGCTGAACTAGGTACAAGGTAATGAACTCACAAGTTACAAAGGTAATGAATACTGTAAGAATGGTTACTTACGTTTATACATGGCTACAATCATGAACAAATTTTAGAGTAATGAGCAATTCACACTTCCACACCCGGTCACAACTGTAATGAGTTATTGGTGCAAATATTGATTGTTGAGTCACACACACACACACACACACACACATACACACACACACACACACACACACACACACACACACACACACACACACACACACACACACACACACAAACTCATACGCACACACGCACACACACTCATACACACACACACACACACACACAAACACACACACACAGGGTCTTGGACTCGACCCCTGCAATCTTAACTAGGTGAGTGCACACACACACACACACACACACACACACACACACACACAAACACACACACACACACACACAAACACGCACACATGTGGTAATGCTTTATTTACAGCTAGCAAAGTCAGGGTATTTCTCCAGAATGGTCTGCAATATACCACTGTGGATAAAATACTTTGCCATTTCTTGAACATTTCTGAGTGAGTTGTTTCTAAATTCATTAATTTTATCGCACTCCAGTACATAATGACGCAGGGTGTGACAATAGTCCATCTGGCAAAGTTTACATTTCGTTTGGTCTACATCTGGTGGTGGTGATTTAACCTGCCAAAGATACTTGTAACCCAGCCGGAGCCGGGCGGTAGTGACATCCAAGAATATGGTTATTTTGTTGGATGCACCATAGACATGTGGCTCCTCCTGCATGATAGAATGATGATAGATGGACTGACTGGTGTCAATCTCCCTGAGTCTTAAGTCAATACAATTCAGTTGAAGTTCTTTTCGTATTATTGTTCTCAAACTACTACATGACAAGCCAAGATTGTAATCTATCCCCTCTTTGAAAGCATACAGCTTAGCCAATTTATCAGTTCTATCATGCATCCGAAGACCAATGTGAGATGGAATCCACAGCATGTGCACTCTGACTCCACTGTCCACAATCTTACCATACCTATGTCTGGCTTCTGACACAAGCATGCCACAATGTGGCCAGACAGTTACGTCCTCCTCCCTCCCCCCTCTCACCTCCGGTCAACCCTTTCCACTACGTATAACTCTCGACTCCTTGACACAGTAAAAGAGTAGATGCAGCAGGCAATAGACACACTCTAGTATTAGTAGAAACAGTCATAGCTACAACATAGAAGACTACAACGACAAGAAGCTGGTGGAAGAGGACAAGATGAAGGAACACCACGAGCTGGCAAAGAAAAATGACAGGATGGATAATGAGAACCTTCAAAACTAGGGAGGCCAAGCCCATGATGACACTCTTCAGGTCGGAAATAAATGGTATAAAATACCGACACAATGGCAATATAAACACAAATGCAGTATAATGTGATCCTTTATTGACTACGTTTCGCCCACACAGTGGGCTTTTTCAAGTCACAAACAGAACTACCTGGGGTGGAAGGAACGCGAGTATTTATAGTCCGGCTGAGGTCAGGTGAAGAATGCTGCATCTGATGATGTACCGAGTTGGGTTGTAGAGTCTAAAAACTTGGGTAGCTTGGAAAGGAGACTGGACAAGTTGGTGAGCAGACCTTCTACAGTGTTCTTATGTGGGATAGCGATGAAGAAGTTTCTTGGCAAGTGGTTCAGCTATGTTATAGAAGCCACTATTCTGGTTGAAGTTGTCGGATATAGAAATAAGTGATGATTCCAGGATTCTTCGGTATTGAGTGTTGTCTTCTGTGGCGATAAGTCTTGAGTTTCTGTAGTTTATCAAGTGGTTGTGTGAATTACGGTGTTGTACGCAGGCATTTGACGACACAAGGAATGCCTGCGTACAACACCGTAATTCACACAACCACTTGATAAACTACAGAAACTCAAGACTTATCGCCACAGAAGACAACACTCAATACCGAAGAATCCTGGAATCATCACTTATTTCTATATCCGACAACTTCAACCAGAATAGTGGCTTCTATAACATAGCTGAACCACTTGCCAAGAAACTTCTTCATCGCTATCCCACATAAGAACACTGTAGAAGGTCTGCTCACCAACTTGTCCAGTCTCCTTTCCAAGCTACCCAAGTTTTTAGACTCTACAACCCAACTCGGTACATCATCAGATGCAGCATTCTTCACCTGACCTCAGCCGGACTATAAATACTCGCGTTCCTTCCACCCCAGGTAGTTCTGTTTGTGACTTGAAAAAGCCCACTGTGTGGGCGAAACGTAGTCAATAAAGGATCACATTATACTGCATTTGTGTTTATATTGCCACTCTTCAGGTCACTTGTTCTATCTAGGCTGGAATTTTGCTGTACACTAACAGCACCTTTCAAGGCAGGTGAAATTGCTGACCTAGAAAATGTACAGAGAACCTTCACGGCGCGCATAACGGAGATAAAACACCTCAATTACTGGGAGCGCTTGAGGTTCCTAAACCTGTATTCCCCGGAACGCAGGCGGGAGAGATACATGATTATATACACCTGGAAAATCCTAGAGGGACTAGTACCGAACTTGCACACGAAAATCACTCACTACGAAAGCAAAAGACTTGGCAGACGATGCAACATCCCCCCAATGAAAAGCAGGGGTGTCACTAGCACGTTAAGAGACCATACAATAAGTGTCAGGGGCCCGAGACTGTTCAACTGCCTCCCAGCATACATAAGGGGGATTACCAACAGACCCCTGGCAGTCTTCAAGCAGGCACTGGACAAGCACCTAAAGTCGGTACCTGACCAGCCGGGCTGTGGCTCGTACGTTGGTTTGCGTGCAGCCAGAAGCAACAGCCTGGTTGATCAGGCTCTGATCCACCAGGAGGCCTGGTCACAGACCGGGCCGCGGGGGCGTTGACCCCCGGAACTCTCTCCAGGTAAACTCCAGGTAAACGGAGATTCCCTGGACTACTTCCTTAGCTAGATAATGCGCACACACACGCACGCACGTATACGCACACACACACACACACACACACACACACACACACACACACACACACACACACACACACACACACACACACACACACACTCGCACGCACGCACGCACGCACGCTCAAACTCAGGGTCCTTGTTAAGGGCTTGTGTCTTTTTCCACCTTGTCAACTTGCCCTCCATCTTGTGTGTTTACTTTGATTCTTTTTCTCTATCTCTCTCTGGCACTGAGAAATCTCTCTCTGGTGAGACAATAGGTATACACATTTATGGGTAAGCGCTAAATATGTAAGGATTATAAAACGCCTGAGGAATGTTAGATAATCAGGTCTGATTCAAGGAAAATGAGGTAGCGCTAATTCCTCTAATCAAGAGCCCTTCAACATCAAGGCCCCCCCCCATGAAGGGAAGACGAGACCATTATAATTGGATAGGCTATCCTAAGAGATTGTCTTAATGTTGGTAGAATTACCGACAATATGTCAGGTAAAAGGACACAAGTGCAACTAATGTGACATTTTATTGTGGCAACGTTTCGCTCTCCAGGAGCTTTATCAAGCCGTTACAAACAACACATGACACAGAGGGTACATATAGGCTTAGAGTGAGGTGTAATACTAGTGGTAATAGTAATATTAGTTGTAGTAGCAGTAGTAATACAATATGGTAGAACAATCAACTTGCAAAGTAGTAAAAGGTTATAAAAGCTATTTCTTGGGTAGCATAAAAATCGGTTGTATACCTCTCTGTGTTCACGTATTATTTGTAACAGCTTGATAAAGCTCCTGGAGAGCGAAACGTTGCCACAATAAAATGTCACATTAGTTGCACTTGTGTCTTTTTACCTAACATATCCTAAGAGATGGTAAATCCCAAGTGACAGCAACTCCAGCTACGCTGGAAGGAAACTACCTTGAAGTTGCCCTAGCTGATGAAACCTTGCTGGAATACGTGATGATATCCTCACTGCCCTACTGAATTCTTCCATCTCAAGCTGACATCAGATTTCAACACCTTAATACACAAGCTTGCTTTTGACCCCATTGCGTAATTATCATATGGAAGAGGGTAGCAAAATACCTTTGATGTATCCGATTTTCTTTAATATATAGAGAGGCCATCACATAATATCTCTGTTATACGAGGAAACAGCCAGGTGGAACAGCCCATGTTGGTGTTCCCATATAACGAGTGTGCTATCTCTGTCCACCACTAGTGAGTGCATTATCTGGTACCCTCTCCAGCACTGACCAAGACTCACGGAGATGGCAGGGAGTAGGGTGAGGAGAGGGAGGGATTGAGAGAGGAAAAGGGGAGGAGTGAGAGAGAGAGAGAGAGAGAGAGAGAGAGAGAGAGAGAGAGAGAGAGAGAGAGAGAGAGAGAGAGAGAGAGAGACAGAGAGAGAGAGAGAGAGAGACCATGATGGTAATACCGGTGCAGTAGTAAGTATGAATGGGAGGGTATTGGTGCCTGGGGAAGAAGGCGATATCCTTGGGGTGAAATTTGACTCCAAACTGACCATGAAGAACCACGTTGTAAATCTTTCAAACAAGGCAGCCAGGAAGCTTACAGCACTTTGCCGTATCTCGCATCTACTTGACAGTAAGGGCTGCAAGATTCTGTATGAGGCACAAGTACGCTCACACTTTGAGTATGCTCCACTTTCTTGGTTTGCCTGCCCCCCCCCTCTCATCTGCGACTGCCTGGCAGAGTAGAGAACAGAGCAAGAAGCCTCATCTCTCACCTGGACCCATCCTGGATAGATCTGTCATTTCAGCAGAGCCTTCAACACAGGAGAGATGTGGGTGGCCTTACTGTTACGTACAAGGCCAACATTGTCAAAGAACCACACTTGGCTCCACATGGAGGACAGCAAGAAACAAGCTTCTATACCACAAGATGGGCAGAAAGCAGCAACTTCACTCTGGCTGTACCCTTCTCCAGAACATCACTTCATGTTAGATCATTTATCCCCAAGATGACTCGAGTCTGGAACACATTCATACAGCATTATGATGTCAACGAGATTAAGTCAATTGATCAAATGAAAATGCTGGCCCACAGATGGCTCCAACTTCATCCTGTTCCCTACTTGTATGTCTCATAACAATAGACATGCTTTCAAATGAGCTGACGTAGGTAACAGCTCTTAGCTTGTCAATTAAGTTAGGAATCCTTATGCTGTATATAGCTTGTCATTAAAGCTACAGATCCTTAACCTAACCATGTGAAACCATCTGTAAGAGAGAGAGAGAGAGAGAGAGAGAGAGAGATGAATCAACGAGCTACTTACATAGTGTTAAGAAACAACAATGGTAAAAGTAAGCAATGACTTAAGTCTGAATCCGTGTTTGTGTTAACGTGTGTGCCTCCCATCCCTCCTATACCCCTACACACTCAGAACCAGTACCACACGAAACACCCCAACACACTCAGAACCAGTACCACACGAAACACCCCCACACACTCAGAACCAGTACCACACGAAACACCCCCACATGTCATGGGGGTTCGATAATGTGGATTGGGTAAGAACACTCACATAGGCTGGCTAGTACGTATAATTATAATGGAAAGTATGGGAAGCACCATCAGCCGCCCTGCCTCTCTGCTCTCTATCTTAAAGACTGACCCACCAGTGCCTAGGGGGTGAGCGGCATTCGAAAACATGCTATGGTCAGCAGCAACGTGAATAACAGTCAGTGATTCACACAGGCGGTTGGTAGTGAGTCGTCTACACTGGTTACTGGTAACTGGTACTACTGAGAGCTCGGCAATGCTAACGTATGTCGTCCCGACGTACAGCTAATACAAACTAGAGACGGTAGGTGTACGGCTTGGGCTGATTCTATACAGTGTCAAAGTACATAACAATTGAACATTATAACATACATAAGTAGAATATTGGAATGGAAGCTTACATAATTGACTATAATGAAACTTACTGTAATGAAACTCAACGTTGGGATTACACAATAGAAGTGATAAAAAAAAATTTGATCGATTGATCTGTATTCATGTGATCTACGGATTCTGAGGAAGAAATATATACAAAGAAAGAAGTGTTTAACAGAAAGGCAGATTCGGTGCACTCAAATCTAGACTGTTAAATCTCAGAACTCGGAGAGAACGTGAACACACACAAAACAAAATTCTTGAATATTAATAAGTTGATACTGCAATTATTCATCTATACAGGTTATTTACATTTAACCCCAACTCTGCTAGGGTGAGATTGACATATGCAGAATGGGTGTCATCTCTGGGAGGATCAAACTCTGTTGCACTGGCTAACTCATGCCGTATTTGAGGCAAATCTGAATTGGTAGTTACAAATGATACTTGAGGATTTCTCAATACCTGTCATGTACATAGGGAATAACGACATTCAGGTTGATCATCTGACTGAGTATTAGAGGTAGAGAGTACAGGATCAGGAGGACTGTCGGAGTCTGTCACATTAGTCTGGGTTGGAACATCATTATCATCACATACTAACTTCATATGATCTAAATGCGATTCTTTTTATTGACCAGTACTAATTTCTCTAACCTTATACTTATTGCCAGTGATATGTTCAACTACTCAATAAGGACCAACAAACTTTTGATCAAGCTTAGGCATTGCAGACGTTTTGTTAAAGTTAGTCAGAATAACTCTCGAACCTACTTTGATTTTGGACGGCTTTGCTTGTGTGTTTGCGACTCTTGTAAATTCTGCTGTTGATTTATGGAGTGTTTCACGGATTCTTCTAAAGACGCTTTGAGCTAAGCTGGTACAAGTTGCTATGAAATCATCAGGGTTGCAATTTGGTTTTGGATTAGAATATAGCAACTCATAAGGCAAACGTTTATCTACACCATACAATGCATAATGTGGAGTGTCACTTATGGAAACATTGTAAGCAGAATTTATAGCACACTGCACATCAGGTATAACTTCATCCCAAGTTTCCCTGTTGGGATTGATAGTGACTCTCAAGACATCAAGTACTTTCTTATTGGTTCGTTCTGCTAACCCATTGCTGGCAGGATGAAGAGGAACAATGGTGGATTTAGAGATCTTGTACAAGGTACACAAATTTTCAAGAATCTCATCACAGAATTCACCTCCATTATCTGTTACTAGGGACTTAGGGGTGGTATGCCTGCAGATAACGCATTCTTTAAACGCTTTAGCTACTGTCTCGGCAGTCTTATCTGCAATAGGAACTAACTCACAATATCTGGTGAAATGGTCTACCATAACACACAGATGTTTGTTGTCCTGGAGGGAACATTGGAAATTAGTTAACAGATCTAGTGCAACTCTTTCCCACGGTTCGCTAGTAGTTGGATACACTTGGATTGGATTAGGACCATTAACATTACCTTTATGTTGCATGCAGACACTACATTTCTTAACATACTCAGAAATATCAGTTGCCATACGAGGCCAAAAGTATTTCAATCCGGCTTGTTTTACTGAACGATCCATACCAGGGTGCACAACACCTGGTACATCGTGAACTAGCTGTAAGGTTACATTAACTAGTGACTGTGGAATTACTAACTGGTATACCCTTCTGCTAGGAGTACCCAACTTGGCTGTTCGATACGGTAATTCTTGGTTCATGACCAAGTCACTGATGGGTGCTGGTGGCTTCACAGTCAGAATAAGATCTTCCTGGAGCAGGAATCGAATCACACCAGACCACATGGGATCTGTTCGTTGAGCATTCTTTACATCCTCGGCAGTAAATGGAGGGTCTGCAGTAACTATACTAACATGTCGCGATAAAGCATCTGCGACTACATTTGACTTGCCAGGTAAGTGTTCAAAGGTAGGACTGAACTCTTGGATAGTCAAGGTCCATCTGGCTAACCTTCCAGTAGGTTGTCTGTTCTGGAATAAAGGTATCAGTGGAGCATGGTCTGTCAAGACATGAACAGGGTACTGATAAATAATGTCTCAGAAGTGCTTTAAAGACCATACTATTGGTAAAGCTTCTTGCTCTGTTACTGTATAATTAAGTTCAGCCTTCGTAAGGACTCGGCTAGCAAATGCAACTGAGTTGTACTTGCCATCAGTCTTCCGAGCTAGTATGGCACCCATGCGAATAGAACTAGCATCAGTTGTAAGAAAGAAGGGCTTAAAAAATCTGGAAACTTCAAAATTGGAGCAGATGTTAGCTTTTCTTTTAGAGTTTGGAATGCTCTTTCTTGACGGAAGGTCCAAACGAAAGGAGCATCTTTCTTAAGCAACTCAGAGGAGCAGCTATGGAAGAAAAATTGGCAATGAAAGATCTATAAAAACCTGCTAAGCCCACAAAGAATCTTACGGCATCAGCAGTTTTGGGAGTTGGAAAATTTAGTACTGCAGTTACTTTACTTTTGTCAGTCGTAACCCCTCTAGGAGTGACTACGTGACCAAGAAACTTGACTTCTGATCTGAAAAATTGACATTTAGACAGCTTGATCTTTAAATTGGCTTCTTCCAGCTTACCAAGTACTATATCAAGTCTTTTCAAGTGTGTATCCACATCTTTAGAAATGACGATTACATCATCTAAGTACACCATAAGTGCATTACCTATGAAACCTTTAAAGATATTAGTCATGAGCCTTGAGAACGTGATAGGGAAGAATCGTAATCAAAAGGCCATACGGAGGAAGTGATAATGACCTGTAGGAGTGGAGAATGCAGTTAGCTCTTGGCTGTCCTCGTGAAGATGGACTTGCCAAAACCCTTGTAACAAGTCCAGGGTTGAAAAGACTTTATCTCCAATGTTATGTAAAAGATCACCCAGTACAGGAAGTGGGAAGCGATCTGGAATAGTCCTTAAGTTAATCACTGGGCACCAAGTACCATCCTTCTTAGGCACTAGGATCAAGGGCACATTCCAAGGTGAATTGCTAGGTGCAATAACTCCATCATCAAGCATTTGATTGATCAATTCTTCTGCGACAGCAACTTGTGAATGAAGCATTCTATACGCAGGTATACAGATAAGTCTAGTACCAGGTTCAAGAGGAATACGATGGGACAACAAGTTCGTTATACCTATCTTCTCACCTGGTAAGGCAATGGCTTTACGACGTTTGTTCAACAGAGTCAACAAACGCTTGACCTCATCTGGGAAGTCAGTGGGAGCTAAGTCTTTCTCCTCAACTGGTGGAACGGATTGATCCAGTGAAGTGGATGAGGTCTCCCCGGTAGAAATAGCACCGACCCACTGGTCAGGTGACAACTCATCCTCTACATGAACAGGGTAAGGATAGTAAACAAGGTCAACAAGATTGGTATTTGCTCTGAGACGAACACTGTGACCAGAGGGGTTAGCTAGGAAGAAATGGAACTTACTATCTCTTACAACATGTAAGGATGGCTCAACAAATAAACCTTTTACTTTGCAAGAATCACTGTCAACTAGGACGTTATCACCATCTGGAACACTAGGAACAACAACAGACCAGTACATGAAACACCCCCACACACTCAGAACCAGTACCACATGAAACACCCCCACACACTCAGAACCAGTACCACATGAAACACCCCCACACACTCAGAACCAGTACCACATGAAACACCCCCACACACTCAGAACCAGTACCACACGAAACACCCCCACACACTGAGAACCAGTACCACATGAAACACCCCAACACACTCAGAACCAGTACCACATGAAACATCCCCACACATTCAGAACCAGTACCCCATGAAATACCCCCACACACTGAGAACCAGTACCACATGAAACCCCACACACTCAGAACCAGTACCACATGAAACAACCCCACACACTCAGAACCAGTACCACATGAAACACTCCCACACACTCAGAATCAGTACCACATGAAACACCCCCACACACTCAGAACCAGTACCACATGAAACACTCCCACACACTCAGAACCAGTACCACATGAAACACTCCCACACACTCAGAATCAGTACCACATGAAACACTCCCACACACTCATAACCAGTACCACATGAAACACTCCCACACACTCAGAACCAGTACCACATGAAACACTCCCACACACACTCAGAACCAGTATCACATGAAACACTCCCACACACTGAGAACCAGTACCACATGAAACACTCCCACACACTCAGAACCAGTACCACATGAAACACTCCCACACACTCAGAACCAGTACCACATGAAACACTCCCACACACTCAGAACCAGTACCACATGAAACACTCCCACACACTCAGAACCAGTACCACATGAAACACTCCCACACACTCAGAACCAGTACCACATGAAACACTCCCACACACTCAGAACCAGTACCACATGAAACAACCCCACACACTCAGAACCAGTACCACATGAAACACTCCCACACACTCAGAACCAGTACCACATGAAACACTCCCACACACTCAGAACCAGTACCACATGAAACAACCCCACACACTCAGAACCAGTACCACATGAAACACTCCCACACACTCAGAACCAGTACCACATGAAACACTCCCACACACTCAGAACCAGTACCACACGAAAAAACCCCACACACTCAGAACCAGTACCACATGAAACACCCCACATACAGAACCAGTACCACATGAAACACTCCCACACACTCAGAATCAGTACCACATGAAACACTCCCACACACTCAGAACCAGTACCACATGAAACACTCCCACACACTCAGAATCAGTACATGAAACACTCCCACACACTCAGAATCAGTACATGAAACACTCCCACACACTCAGAACCAGTACCACATGAAACACTCCCACACACTCAGAATCAGTACATGAAACACTCCCACACACTCAGAATCAGTACATGAAACACTCCCACACACTCAGAACCAGTACCACATGAAACACTCCCACACACTCAGAACCAGTACCACATGAAACAACCCCACACACTCAGAATCAGTACCACATGAAACACTCCCACACACTCAGAATCAGTACATGAAACACTCCCACACACTCAGAACCAGTACCACATGAAACACTCCCACACACTCAGAATCAGTACATGAAACACTCCCACACACTCAGAATCAGTACATGAAACACTCCCACACACTCAGAATCAGTACATGAAACACTCCCACACACTCAGAACCAGTACCACATGAAACACTCCCACACACTCAGAATCAGTACATGAAACACTCCCACACACTCAGAATCAGTACATGAAACACTCCCACACACTCAGAACCAGTACCACATGAAACACTCCCACACACTCAGAATCAGTACATGAAACACTCCCACACACTCAGAACCAGTACCACATGAAACACTCCCACACACTCAACCAGTATCACATGAAACACTCCCACACACTCAGAATCAGTACCACATGAAACACTCCCACACACTCAACCAGTATCACATGAAACACTCCCACACACTCAGAACCAGTATCACATGAAACACTCTCACACTCAGAACCAGTATCACATGAAACACTCCCACACACTCAACCAGTATCACATGAAACACTCCCACACACTCAGAATCAGTACCACATGAAACACTCCCACACACTCAACCAGTATCACATGAAACACTCCCACACACTCAGAATCAGTACCACATGAAACACTCCCACACACTCAACCAGTATCACATGAAACACTCCCACACACTCAGAATCAGTACCACATGAAACACTCCCACACACTCAGAACCAGTATCACATGAAACACTCCCACACACTCAGAACCAGTATCACATGAAACACTCCCACACACTCAGAATCAGTACCACATGAAACACTCCCACACACACTCAGAACCAGTATCACATGAAACACTCCCACACACTCAGAACCAGTACCACATGAAACACTCCCACACACTCAGAACCAGTATCACATGAAACACTCCCACACACTCAGAACCAGTACATGAAACACTCCCACACACTCAGAATCAGTACCACATGAAACACCCCCACACACTCAGAACCAGTATCACATGAAACACTCCCACACACTCAGAATCAGTACCACATGAAACACTCCCACACACTCAGAACCAGTATCACATGAAACACTCCCACACACTCAGAACCAGTACCACATGAAACACTCCCACACACTCAACCAGTATCACATGAAACACTCCCACACACTCAGAATCAGTACCACATGAAACACTCCCACACACACTCAGAACCAGTATCACATGAAACACTCCCACACACTCAGAACCAGTACCACATGAAACACTCCCACACACTCAGAACCAGTATCACATGAAACACTCCCACACACTCAGAACCAGTACATGAAACACTCCCACACACTCAGAACCAGTACATGAAACACTCCCACACACTCAGAATCAGTACCACATGAAACACTCCCACACACTCAGAATCAGTACCACATGAAACACTCCCACACACTCAGAATCAGTACCACATGAAACTCCCACACACTCAGAACCAGTACCACATGAAACACTCCCACACACTCAGAATCAGTACATGAAACACTCCCACACACTCAGAATCAGTACCACATGAAACACTCCCACACACTCAGAATCAGTACAACATGAAACACTCCCACACACTCAGAATCAGTACATGAAACACTCCCACACACTCAGAACCAGTATCACATGAAACACTCCCACACACTCAGAATCAGTACCACATGAAACACTCCCACACACTCAGAATCAATACATGAAACACTCCCACACACTCAGAACCAGTATCACATGAAACACTCCCACACACTCAGAATCAGTACCACATGAAACACTCCCACACACTCAGAACCAGTATCACATGAAACACTCCCACACACACTCAGAACCAGTATCACATGAAACACTCCCACACACTCAGAACCAGTATCACATGAAACACTCCCACACACTCAGAACCAGTATCACATGAAACACTCCCACACACTCAGAACCAGTATCACATGAAACACTCCCACACACTCAGAACCAGTATCACATGAAACACTCCCACACACTCAGAACCAGTACCACATGAAACACTCCCACACACTCAGAACCAGTATCACATGAAACACTCCCACACACTCAGAACCAGTATCACATGAAACACTCCCACCTACGTGTGATCTAGGTTCTTTGCAGTATCCCCAATAAGACGTTCAGTATCTGTCAAGGCCACATATGAAGGTGTAGTCCTGTTGCCCTGGTTGTTAGTGATAATGTGCCAGGAGAGACTGAATGGCTTAACATTGACGAATATTCACTTCAGCATTAACCTTGATTTAGATTAATCCGTCGAGTAATTTGCTATCAAATTATGAAAAAAAAAGTTAAACGAAAATATTTTCTCTTAAATGTTGTTATTTTGATATGCATTAAGATGATAAAATATGATTAAAAAATTGTGTTCTAGATTGTGTAGGTAGATTTCAGATGTATTCTCAAAAAAAAAAAACTAGTCATAGAGTACGATATTATCCGTTCTTATTATGACACAGATATCTTTAATATAGTCTATTTTATAATTCGTAAAGACTAACTTGATTCTACTTCGAACATCTCCAAGGAAAAAAAAGTCAGTTAAAACAAGTTACAGATATACAGCCAAAACAAGAGTAAAATAGTTCATGAAGGTGGAGAGCGAAGCTCCGTCCTGAAGCCCGCCAGGGAAGCTAACAGTGTTCTCTCTGACTGTACATCACCCTCCAGGTGTACGCTCAGTGCTCGCCTCTGATATGAGAGACCAAGGAAAAAGCTGGTAATTCACAAGTATTAGTGACTTCGGCTCTGCTGGAACGGAACCTTTGAGGCTCCCGTTGCTGATAAACCTTTAATGGAATAATTAACGAAATTCTTAAGCGTTCTACTAGAATCTTCCAGCTCAGGCTAACACATTTCAGCAGCTTGTATTTGTTCCATCCTGTGTAATGGAAAATGACAGGGAAACAGAGACAGCATTTCTTCCCACTACGTATTATAAAGAATATGGTAGCACCATACTACTGATTTATCAAATTTTGCTAAATAAAGCACAAAGTTATCGCCTCACTAGCACTTCGTGACAACTTGTGGCTCCGTCAGTGACGTACCTGTAGAGGAGACGTAGACGCTGCTCACACCAAGGAGATCGACTCACCTGCAATACAACACAACTAGTAGTAACACATCGCTTTAATGACGTCACTTGATTACAACACTTAGTTACATTACATGAAAGCGGAGAGGCAGAGAGCCAACCAGTACATATTATATATGTCGTGCCGAATATATAAAACTGGTCAATTAGCAAGAACTCATTTAAAATTAAGTCCTTTCTAAAATTTTCTCTTATACGTTTAAAGGTATATTTTTTCATTAATGTTAATGTAAAAAAATTTAATTTTGCACCAAAATGATCTTAGAAAACTTACCTAACCTTATTATAACAAGAGCAATTTATTTTAGCACAACCCAACTAAATATATTTTAGATTTGTTTACAGTAATTTAATACTAAACAAACACAGTGAAATATATTTTTTTTCGTTAGGTTCAGAATGATTTTGGCGAAATTACTGCATACAAAAATTTTCACTTGTCCTATATGGCAAGATGAACGTTGCTATTTAAGCCAAGATCGCCAATTCTGCCTGTTCGGCACGACAGATATATATATATATATATATATATATATATATATATATATATATATATATATATATATATATATATATATATATATATATATATATATATATATATATATATGGGGAGGTACCACCTCTAGAACTTTACTGGGGACCCTCATCCTCAGAGAAGACAATAAACGTACCTCAGGGAAAACTCAAGGTTCTCCCCGGAGCTGTTTGAATATTTTCTTCTCCTACCACCCCTATAATTTATTATATATGTACTTTACTAATAGACAGATTACATTGATAGAAAACACAAACATGAGTACATTGGAACAATATATCAAAGTTTATGAATCTCCTCCAGCTCCTCCGAAGCCGGATGCGAGACCAGTATGCAGCATGCATTTCCCCTCTGGATGACCACGCTGAGCCGCTGGAGCACGAATGTGGCATGTTTTTCCCATGATCCCAAGATCTCTGATCCCACTTGGACAAATTGATACTGTTGGCTTATGTCCCTGTACTTGCCGATCTTGTACTCCTCCCTGTGGTCAGCAGCTCCTCCCTGTCACCCGACACTGTGATGGATATAGGTGTCAGCCAGTGTGGACACACAGGTATATTCCCATGCTAAGAGCTTGCCATTCTTCCAAGGATAGATGATCACATCAGGGCAGTTTGCTGGGTTGTGGGTATTGATGGCTGCTAGTGATCGGGGCTCCCTCTCGGCTGGGCATCCAGCTGTAGCAAGGGTTCTCTTTATGATGTCATTGACCCCATTGTGTCTTGCATGCCAGCCCTTGATTTTGGAACAGTTAAGACCATGTAGACCATACTGGTCGGCTTGCACATTGCCACAAATACACGTATATTCTGTGTGAATTGGGGCAGCAAGGCACAGAGCCACTGCAATACGGAGGGTCTTAGGGTCGAGGCGCATTCCCATTGCCGATATGGGAAGTCCCCGGAGTGAGGTGTGCTCACAGCTTGGAGACAGGTAGTCTCTCTGTCTTATGTTGCAGCCCTGTGCATGTTGGCAAGCACCTTTTCAACGATGGGGCCATCCCAGCTTGACTAAGCAAGTGCTGCACTAGGGTTTGGTGCTGGAGGAGCAAGTCTCCCATTCAGTGATGGCACTGGCATAGTTAGGGTCCTGTATTCCGGCTGAGTCACTAAGGTTATCAGGAAGAATTTGTCTTAACTCGTTTGATGCTATGGAAGAGGATACGAAAGCTGGTAGGTCAATCTGGGAGGATCTGCATACTCCCAGCCTCCCAAGCCTGACCGGAAATGAGGCTTATAACCACTGTCCATCTTCAGGGGAAAAATTCAATACAATCTCTAGCATGGTCTTAAGGAGTCATATTCCTTGAGTTTTGGACTGCTGAAGGCTGGGGAGCTTCTCAGAAAGTAGGTAAGTTTTGGGATTGACAGGCACCTGGTGAGTAGGTAGAAGGCATCATGTGTGTCAATGTCTTTCATCCTGCCTTCCATCGTCCGGAGGTCTGAGACTTTTTTTCTAGGATCAGATCGATGGCATTGGACCCAAGAGGAGCACCAAGGAGAGTGCTATTGGCTGGATCAATGGCTCGTGCTCCTGGTAAAACAGCGCTAATATTCTGGATCATCTGTTGATTGGTAGAAACTATTTCACATTTTGGGAGGTTTAAAGATAGGCCCAGGCTTTCTCCCACGTCTTTAGTTTTTCTGATGTCCTCTATGAGAGATTCTGTTGTACCAGCTAGGGTACCATCATCCAGGAACCAGATATTGAGCTCACTGGAGAGTGCTTCTGTGACTTCCTTGATGACTATATATATAATTTATTTATTTATATATAACTGCCTATGATTATTATAGCAATGTTGTTATAATATAGGCTTATGGTGTTTCATGTATGTGTTTTACTAAAACACGAAATACATAGAAACCACTGAGTAACTACAAACTCCAAGCGTTGGGAAATTAGGGAAGGTGTTGTTGTGCTTAACAGTGAGTCAGGAATCAACAAACTGACATGTTCCATACCTGTGACTGGTTCTCCATGCCGTGCCGGGTCACAGCATGGAGAATCCCGGACCCAGGACCCTTCCTGGAGAACCCACCTGTCTACATACCAATAAACAAACATTCTTTTGAAGAAGAAAATTGGGATTTTTTTTTTCGATACTAATACTCAGTTTTAGGCCGATATCAACAACGATTTGATCAAAATTAGCCGATACCATCAAAGTTTGCAAATGCCCACCAATACCATAAAAATTAGTTAATACCCACCGATATCGATACTTCGCCAAACCGCTAAATAAAATTTATTGTAATTTTTATCCTTACATAAAACAAGCCCAAGACAACATAACTGTGTGTGTAGTACATTTTTTACTTTAAGACAACATAACTGTATCTGGGGGAGTTATGTAGTTGCAGCTTAACTAAGACAACATAATATCTGGCAGAGTTTTGTAGTTTCAAATTAACTAAGACAATATTATATCTGGGGGGGAAGTTATGTAGTTTTAAATTAACTAAGACGACATAATATCTGGGGGAGTTATGTAGTTTCAGCTTAACTAAGACAACATAATATCTGAGGGGAGTTATGTAGTTCCAACTAAGACAACATAATATCTGGGGGGAGTTACGTAGTTTCAACTAAACTAAGACATTTTTTCGTTAACACACAAGTCGTCTCCCACCGAGGTAAGGAGACCCGGAAAAAAAAGAAACACTTTCACCATCATTCACTCCATCACTGTCTTGCTAGAGGCGCACCGACATAACAGTTCAGTTGTCCCTTCAAAAGCAAATATCTTCACCCCTCCTTCAGAGTGCAGGCATTGCTCATCGTACCTCCAGGACTCAAGTCAGGCTAACCGATTTCCCTGAATCCCTTCATAATTGTTACCTTACTCACACACTAACAGCACGTCGTCATAAAAAAAAAAAAAAACTTGCCTAAGCTCCTATCCAAAATACTCACACATACCTGTTGGATGTCCAAGCCCCTCCCTCGCATACAAAACCTCCTTTACCCCCTCCCTCCAACATTTCCTAGGACGACCCCTACCCCGCCTACCTTCCACTACAGATTTCTACACCCTCCAAGTCATCCTATTTTTTTTCCATCCTCTCTAAATATCTGAAGCATTTCAACCCCTCCTAAGCCATCTGAATAATGCTTTTAGTAACCTCGCACCTTGTAATCTCCAAGTTACAAATTCTCTGCATAATATTCACACTGAATATCGCCTCCAACCTCGACCTCGCTGCAACGTTTAAAACCCATGATTCACATCCGTATAAGAGTGTTATTGGTACTACTATACTCTCATACATTCCCCCTTTTTGCCTCCATGGATAATGTTGTCTCAGCAGACGCCTCAACACACCACTCGCCTTTTCCTCCCACATCAATTACATGACTCTCAAATATTTGAATACGTTTACTTCCTCTATACTCTCTCCTTCCAATCTGATATCCAATCTTTAATTACCTAATTTCTGTGCTACTCTCATTACCTTGCTCTTTACTACTTTCACTTTTAATTCCCTTCTTTAACATACCCTCCTAAATTTGTCTACCAACCTTTGCAACTTCTCTTCACAATCTCCCAAAAGCACTGTGTCATCGGCAAAAAAAGCAACTGTGACAACTCCCACTTTGTATTAGATTCTTTATATTTTATTCCCGCACATTTTCCCCAACACTCTAACATTCACTTTCATTTACAACCCCGTCTATAAATATGTTAAACAATCACGACGACTAAACCATATACAGGGAAAATTAATAACAGAGCTGTGACTGTCTTCAAGAGGACCCCTCCAGCCCTGACCTTCCCCCAGCCAGGACTGAGCGAAGGCTTTTTCTGATTACTTGTTCAAAAGGCTGTTGCTGATGACAGCCCACTGCCTCACATATCCATCTCAGGTCGGTTGATCTTGCACTTGGAGAAGATAGTGATCTGGTTTTCTCTTGAAACTTTTACACTTGCTCTGGTAATATTTTTCATGTCTGCTGGTAAACTAGTCTTACCGCACAGATGTTGATATAGTATTCGCTTACTGTGCCCACGACGCCCTTACTCTGCACTGGGTTCTCTATTTTACACATCCTCCCATATCTCTCACTCCATTAGATTGGTATGGCAGATTCAGGACCAGACATTCAAGTACTTTCCATTTATAAATTATCATGTACCTCTTACCTCCAGAGAGTACATGTTAGGTGTTCCTAGTAGTTTCAATAATTTACTGGCTCTATGCAGACAGTACACGATCTCTACCTTTTCCAATTCTGATCACTCCTCTGCCCTGAATGGAGCCGTCAACACCGAATATCCTGAACGAGAGAGCGTAAGTTATATAAACAGTGTCACCATTAGCATTATTTTGTTATTGAAGTTCTCATTATCCACCTTATCATTTTTTCTGGATTTCACAGCATTTGTCTTCTCGTGTTCTCTAAATGACAGGTCATCTGACAGTATTATACCCAAGACCTTTACATGTTCCTTACGTATTTTGTATCCAGTTCTTTTGAGTTCTTCATTCTTTCCATACCTGAGCAGTTGGAATATGTCACCCATTAAAAATTCTATTTTCTAATGCCTATTGGAAGACTTTACTGAAATCTGCTATAATGAGGACCAGATTAGCCAGGCTGTCGTAATTACAGTCACCCAGAAGGGCAGGAACATACAGGTGGGCAGACATAAAAACAACGTATCTACTGTAGAATGTTACATAGTTTTTACCTTAACTAAAACAATACGTCTAGAGTTGTACGTAATGTAGGTGACAAGCAGTGGAAGCCTTCACTCAGGTAATACAGGACTCAAGTCAGTTATTCTAGAGCTACAATTTGAAAAACTCACCTCTAAGCAAAAAGTTTTGTAAATAAAGTCTTACTGTGTTGTGTGTGTGGAACTCTACTGGTGTTGTTACAATGCACCCTAACAACTACACTTGTTCTTGTTCACAAAAGTTAATTTCTGCGATAATCGTTATTTATTAACTTTTATCCTAATCCTAGTGTATTTTGCACAGGCTGTAGAACTTTTATACTGTGATTTACGGTATATTTTATAAAGACTGTCGGTTGGTAGACAGCAACTACCCAGGGAGGTGCTTCCATCCTGCCAAATAAGTATGAAACGGAAACCTGTAATTGTTTGAAACATTAGCACATCTTGCTATTTCTATTTACATTTAGGCCACACTACACATGCTGTTATGCATGTGTAGTTCGGTCGAAGACCTAAATGAGCTTTATGAGCGAGTCTCAGAATTTGGCAGATTCAAACCTATCTGATATTATCCTAACACCAAATGATGTTGAAAAGGCGATAAATGACATGTCCATGCACTCTACCCCAGGCCCAGACTCGTGGAACTCCGTGTTCATCAAGAAGTGCAAGAAACCCCTATCATGTGCTTTTAACATTCTATGGAGAGGGATCACGGACACAGGTGTCAGCCCACAGCTGCTAAAAACAGACATAGCCCCACTCCACAAAGGGGGCTAACATCCCATACCATAAAAATCTCTGAAAGGGTTCTAAGAAGCAAGATCGCCACTCATCTAGATACCCATCAGTTACACAACCCAGGGCAACATGGGTTTAGAGCAGGCTGCTTCTGCCTGTCCCAAGGTCCTGGATGCTCTAGAAGACAAACAAAACGCAGATGTAGCATACACATGGTCACAAGTTTGACCATGATGTAATAGCGCACAAAATGCGTGATGAAGGAATAACAGGAAAAGTTGGTAGATGGATCTATAACTTCCTCACAAATAGAACACAAAGAGCAGCAGTAAACATAGTAAAGTCTGAGGCGGCTACTGTGAAAAGCTCTGTTCCACAAGGCACAGTACTCGCTCCCATCCTGTTCCTCATCCTCATATCTGACAGACAGGGATGTAAACCACAGCACCGTGTCTTCGTTTGCAGATGACTTCCGAATTTACATGACTGTCCTCCATCGAAGACACTGCAAGACTCCAGGCGGACATCAACCAAATCTTTAAATGGGGCCCCTCAAGAAAGGTTCCTTGATGTTGGTGAGGGGCTCTTGATTTAGGGAATTGGATCTGTGCTCCAGTTCCCCGAATTAAGCCTGAATGCCTTCCACATCCCCCCCCAGGCGCTGTATAATCCTCCGGGTTTAGCGCTTCCCCCTTGATTATAATAATAATAATTTAAATGGGGCACAGAAAACAATATGAAGTTCAATGATGAGAAATTTCAATTACTCAGATATGGAAAATGCGAGGAAATTATAACTATATCGGAGTATAAAACAAATTTCAACCACACAATAGAGCGAAAAACTAATGTGTCAGAGGATCTCATTTCAAAGACCACAACACTGCTAGAAAAATGACAGGATGGATAATGATAACCTTCAAAACTAGGGATGCCAAGTCCATGATTAGTAAGTAAATTTATTTAAGTATACACAAATACAGTTACACTAATTATTATACATAGCAGCATATGTGTAGAGAACCTAGGATAATAAAAAAAAGTCCGACAAAGTGACTTATTTCCATTGGGGTCCTTTTAATACCTTATTATTATACTATAAAGGGGATAATAACTATTATTATACTATAAAGGATATACACTAGGAATAAGGTAAAATGAGTTATTTATATTTACATGTGTGTTAGCTAAAAAATAATCATTCTCCTCCCTCTCTGTCGCCACAAGGCACAGTACTCGCCCCCATCTTATTCCTTATCCTCAAATCAGACATAGACAGAGATATACATCACAGCACCGTATCATCCTTTGCGGATGATACTAGGATCTGCATGAGGCTGTCATCTGCTGAGGACGCGGTCAACCTCCAAGAAGATATAAACAAAGTTTTCCAGTGGGCAACGGTAAACAATATGATGTTCAATGAGGACAAATTCCAACTACTCCGTTATGGAAAACTGGAGGAGATAATAACTAGAACAGAGTATACTACAAACTCTGGCCATACAATAGAGCGGAAAAATAATGTAAGGGACCTGGGAGTAGTAATGTCTGAGGATCTCACTTTCAAGGATCACAACAGTGCCACGATCGCACGTGCAAAGAAAATGATAGGATGGATAATGAGAACTTTCAAAACGAGAGATGCCAAGCAGATGATGATTCTTTTCAAATCACTTGTTCTCTCTAGGCTGGAATACTGCTGTACATTAACATCTCCATACAAAGCAGGTGAAATCGCAGATCTAGAGAGTGTACAGAGATCCTGTTCTGCACGTATAAGTTCTGTCAAGCACCTTAACTACTGGGAACGCTTGGAAGCACTTGACTTGTACTCGTTGGAACGCAGGAGGGAGAGATATATCATAATCTACACTTGTAAAATCTTGGAAGGAATGGTCCCAAATCTGCACACAGAAATCACTCCCTACGAAAATAAAAGACTGGGCAGGCGATGCAAAATGCCCCCAATAAAAAGTAGGGGCGCCATTGGTACACTAAGGGAAAACGCCATAAGTGTCCAGGGCCCAAGACTGTTCAACAGCCTCCCATCAAGCATTAGGGGAATTGCCAATAAACCCCTGGCTGCCTTCAAGAGAGAGCTGGACAGATATCTAAAGTCAGTGCCGGATCAGCCGGGCTGTGGCTCGTACGTTGGACTGCGTGCGGCCAGCAGTAACAGCCTAGTTGATCAGGCCCTGATCCATCGGGAGGCCTGGTCATGGGCCGGGCTGCGGGGGCGTTGATCCCCGGAATAACCTCCAGGTAACCTCCATGCACCTTTTAGCTTTCTTCTTGAACTGGTTCATGCTATGACTGGCTTTGACATGTGCAGGCAGCCTGTTCCATTCCTTTATTGCTGAACAATAAAAGGTGTTTGAAGCCTGGTCACTGACTGTGCTCTCTTCCCTTAGTACTATTACTGCTTTGGTTCCCAGCCTTGACAAAATTAGCAGCAAGATATTCTAAACACTGAGAAATTTTATAAACTTGATTTAACTTCAGTTGTTTTACTCTGTCTTCAACATTCAGCATATCCAATTGTTGTCTGATGACACACTTCAGGTAGCTTGCTCAATCTAGGCTGGAATATTGCTGCACACTAACAGTACCTTTCAAGGTAGGTGAAATTGCTGACCTAGAAAATGTACAGAGAACCTTCACGGCCCACACAAATGCGATAAAACACCTCAATTACTGGGAACGCTTAAAATTCATCCACCTGTACTCCCTAGAACGCAGGCGAGAGAGATATGTGATTATATATGCTTGGAAAATCCTACAGGAATTAGTACCAAATTTGCACAGGAAAATCACTCCCTATGCAAGCAAGACTCGGCAGACGATGCAACATCCCCCCCAAGAAAAGCAGGGGTGCCAATAGCACGATAAGAGACAACACAATAAGTGTCAGAGGTCTAAGACTGTTCAACTGCTTCCAAGCATACATAAGGGGGATTACGAACAGACCCCCGGCTGTCTTCAAGAAGGCTTTGGAGAGGCACCTGAAGTCAGTACCTGACCAGCCAGGCTGTGGTTCGTACGTATTTATGTGCGGCCACCAGTAACAGCCTGATTGATCAGGCCCTGATCCACCATGAGGCCTGGTCACAGACTGGGCCGCGGGGGGCATTGACCCCAGAAACCCTCTGCAGGTATACTCCAGGTATAAAAACTTCAGTGCGCCACCCATAACGTAATCTACTGTCTTAAATAACGAATAGGTCAACTAATAAAAACTAACCCAGTCTGACTTTCTCTACTAGTTTTATGCACTTTTAATTAAAATGACTGAGAACAAAAAATATAAGGTAGAATTACTGTGGTTGGAACAAATCACACAAGTACAAATTCGAAAGTTTCCATTTATAATTTGCTGTATAGCCCTTGTGGCTTAGAGCTTTTCAAGAGGAAGGAGGGTGCCTTGATGATGGTGAAGAGCTCTTGATCCAAACACCTGGAGCTGCCCTCGCTTCCTAGGATGAAAGATGGTTGCTTCCTGCCGCAGCACTGTGTAGTCACTGTAGTGTGACGGCAACACCCGCCACACCTCACCTGGCATAATTAGGTTAGAACTAACTTACCTGCTGACCCACTATCCTAATTACCTGCCACGCCACTCCCCCTCACCTATACTAGCCTTGTTTAACATCCCTTCCCTCTGCTCACTTATCCATGATCTACGAAAACCCACGATTACCTCTATTCACCTATCAGTAAACATGTACCTAGGCATAAAACAAGGACTCTAATGGAAATAAGTCACTTTGTCTGACTTTGTTGGGTTATCCTGGCTAATATACACATAAGCTGCTATGTATGATAATTATGCAACAGTACGTGTAACTATACCTGAATAACTTACTAACAATAAAAAAAATATTTACCAAGATAATACATATTTACAGTATAAGAAAGTGCATGATTTAAGGATACATATATGATAAAACACATAGTTATATAAAACATCTGGGCAGGCTTAAGATAAGCAAACATAAAAATAACCGATAGAATAGTTGAGGTTAGTGTAGTGTTACGAGTCGCATCTGGGGAAGGAAGTGAAGACTGATGGAAACAAGTCACTTGTCTGACTTTTTTGGGGAGCTGTCATTGGTAATTTACACTATGTATGATAATTGTACTTATGAATAACTGTATATTATTTTTTTTTCAACAAACCAGCCGTATCCCACCGAGGCAGGGTGGCCCAAAAAGAAAAACAAAAGTTTCTCTTTTAAAATTTAGTAATTTATACAAGAGAAGGGGTTACTAGCCCCTTGCTCCCGGCATTTTCGTCGCCTCTTACAACACGCATGGCTTACGGAGGAAGAATTCTGTTCCACTTCCCCATGGAGATAAGCGAAAATAAACAAGAGCAAGAACTAGAAAGAAAATACAAGAAAACCCAGAAGGGTGTGCATATACACGCCTGCACACGCATGTGCAGCGTGACCCAAGCGCAAGCAGAAGCAGCAAGACGCACCCGAAATTATTATTATTATTATTATCACGGGGAAACGCTAAACCCGTAGGATTATACAGCGCCTGTGGGAGGATATGGAAGGTATTCAAGCTTAATTCAGGGAACAGAAGCCCTGATCTAATTCCCTAGATATAGAGCCCCTCACCAGCGTCAAGGAACCTTCCCTGAGGGGAGAACCTGTATAAACTTACTTATTTACTAATGCTTCACAGTCATCAACAACACAACTAGTGTGGTGACTGGCCTGGACAGTTACTATGACGTAACTGACAAAACAGCCATCATATCTCTCGAAGTTGGCCCTTATATAAATGTACATCTCATTCATTTTCTATGTATGAGATGCTTCTGTCAAGGGACACTCACAAATAAGCAACGTGTTTGAAGTTAATTTAGGTACATCTACGAAATTTTGGACTATTTTCTTATATGTGTAAAATATCTAGGATAATCTCCTCCCCCCCCCCCAAAAAAAAAGTAACTTATTTCCGTTGGGCCCTTGAAATGCATGAAAATGAGTTATACAAAAAAAGAAATCTAAGCTAAAATGAGTAAATCAAATACATGAAAATTAATAACATTAATATTAAAAAGAAAAAAATCAGTTGAACACAGCGGCTATGCGAATGTTTACTGCACAAAAAATCACTTTCCTCCCTTTCTGGAGCATCATATATTAAGAACTATTTTTAGCTCTTATTCTGGGTAATACTAGAATGTTTGAGGCCTGACTACCTACTGTACGTACTACTGACTAGCGTTCCTAGCCTTGACACGATTTGCACCAAGATATTCTGAACATTAATTTCAAGCAATTTTATATAATATTTAGCTCCAACTGCCTTACCATATTTATTTATTTGTTTATTTTTATGTCTTTGCAAACAGCACATTGAGATTTTGTATTTACAATAATGGGTTGCAATACAAAGAGAGCCTCTATTATGCCTAGGCATTATGGGCCAACTTAACATTATTGACTTACAGATTACTTAACACTAAGGAGTATATCATAGTTGTACAGTAGGATAGTAATTATTTCATAGTTGTACAGTAGATTATTAATTATAAATTAATCAAAATTTGTATAAGACAAGAGATATATTCATATATTTAAAAATACTTTTTGTGAAATCAATGATTCAATTATATTCCTGTCAAACAATGGATAAAAGGTTCAAAGTGATTGTTGAAGTTACGATGTGGGAGTACATAGGTGAGTATTTAGCGTTTAGTTTAGGGTGATTAAGTGGTTTTTGAGAAGAGCCTTAAATTGATTTTCAGACTGGGTTACTTTAATATCTTCTGGTAATGAATTCCATATTTTGGGGCCCTTTATGTGCATAGAGTTTTTACACAGTGTGATATGGACACGAGGTATATCAAAGAGAGATCTGTGTCTTGTGTCGTGGTCATGTGTCCTGTTCAGGTTGGTGAGGAGAAGTTTGAGCGGAGGGTTTATATTTGTGTGTATTGTTCTGTGTATGTAGTAGGCACATGAATGAGTATGGATGTTCTTAATGGTGAGCAGATTTAGACTTTTGAAAATTGGTGGAGTATGCTGGCAGGAGTGGGAATTTATCATCATTCTTACTGCTGCCTTTTGCTGGGTTATTAGGGGTTTTAGGTGATTGGATGTTGTTGATCCCTATGCACAAATTCCATATGTAAGATAAGGGTATATGAGTGAATGGTACAGTGCCAGGAGAGTTGATTGTGGAACGTAGTACCTTATCTTTGATAGCATGCCTATAGTCTTGTAGATTTTCTTGGTGATTTGTTGTATGTGTCCGGAACTTAAGGCTACTGTCTTAAGGCTTAAGGCTACAACATTATGCATTTCCAGTTGTTGTAATTCATCACTGAGTGTCTGTGGTTCGATTCCCGACAGGATGGAAACACTGGGCGTGTTTCCTTACATCTGTTGTCCCTGTTCACTTACCAGTAAGTAGGTACGTGGATGTTAGTTGACTGTTGTGGGTCGCAACCTGGGAGACAGGATTGAAGAACCACAATGTAAATAAACACGACATATAATCCTCGATGACCCACTGACTTTCTTGGGTTATCCTGGGTGGCTAACCCTCCAAGTTAAAAATCCAAACAGATATTATCTTTATCTTATCATGACCTACATGTTCTCTTGGACAGACCCAGGATGGCTCTCACCATCTTATTCTGGGTAATTTGTAGTCTGTCTTTCAGTTTTTTTTTGTTGCTGTTGTTGTTAGAGAGGAACATCATCATAAAGGACAAGTTATAATATTCGCCAGAACGGTGTCCTGGTACGGGTGTTAATCCATGACATGAATAATCTTCGTGAAATTGTAAAAAAGATAGACATAAGGTCCAGTAGGTAGGCACTATGCCCATCTACAGAGAAATCTTACCCTGGCATCTGTTACATGGTTTACTATCAAATTCTCCTGACATGCATGGATGAAAGGATATGCCCAGATATTTCACAGAAGGTATTGTTGTGATGGGTTTCCCGTAACATACAACGGGGACGGTACCGCAAGAGTATATGGTCTAGGAGAAATATTATGGTGATACCGACAAGACGTGGATAAAGACACTTATGTACCGTTCAGGACATTTATTCAAGGAAACGTTTCGCCACGAGTGGCTTCTTCAGCCCTAATACAGAGATAACTAAGAAAACGAGTATTTATGATGATGATGATGATGATGATGATGATGATGATGATGATGGTGGCGGCGGCGGCGGCGGCGGCGGCGGCGGCGGCGGCGGCGGCGGCGGTGGCGGCGGCGGTGGCGGTGGCGGCGGCGGTGGCGGCGGCGGCGGCGGCGGTGGTGGCGGCGGCGGCGGTGGTGGCGGCGGTGGTGGTGGCGGCGGCGGTGGTGGTGGCGGTGGTGGTGGTGGTGGTGGTGGTGGTGGTGGTGGTGGTGGTGGTGGTGGTGGTGGTGGTGGTGGTGGTGGCGGCGGCGGCGGCGGCGGTGGCGGCGGCGGCGGCGGCGGCGGCGGCGGAGGAGGAGGAGGTGGAGGAGGTGGTGGTGGTGGTGGCAGAACTAATGTGGAGAGAGAGGTTGGGTTAGAGAAGGACCTGTTGACATCATGCTAGGACAAGCATGGCACAGGCAGAAGGACGCACATGTGCAGTATATTTCACAGTTGATTCTCTCGACCCTGACAGGAGCAACAGGTGACATGTACCACAATGCTCACACAAGGGTGGCGACTCCCTGACCACTGTATGATCCTTCAAGCTGAGCTGGTACCGCCAGAGTAGGCACTGTCACATGCGCTACGACATCGGCTTCAACCTGTCATACATGTTGACTCCACCTCTGCAATCAGTGCCCTCTCCCATCCACAACCACAGGACAATGTTCACTTTATCACATCGATTCTGAGCATAATGACAGCCTTGGAAGCTCAGGGTAACAGAGCTACACTGAACTGGATCCCCAGCCATGATGGCATCCATGGAAATGAGGCGGCAGATGATGCAGCCAGGGCAACCACAGATTATCCACATGTTGGGATTACCGTCCCCATCAGCCAACGCCAAACCAAACTGGTGACAGCCAGAGCAATGAAACTTATCGGGGAGGTCCTAGGTGATACCCCATTTCAACAGTGGTACCGAGCAGCGACTCAGATAGAACCCCCCCCCCTCCATATGATAGAAGCTGGTCCAGATCTCAGGGTACCGCCATCCGTCTGCTTCGTTTGGGCTTTCTTACAGCCAAGGCAGAGGAGAGGTGTTAACAATCCCAACATGTCGTCCAGCACCCCCTAACACACTATCTCCTGGAGTGCCAAGTCAATGAGACATTCTGCAGGCAACTAGCACTGATGTCCCCTCCCGAAGAAGACCCAAAGAAGACCCTAGTGTACCATGGAGTCAACGCCCCAGACAAGCTGTTGCTCGTGATAATGATAACACATGCAAATGTATGTGTGCATATGCATGTCTCTGAATATACATATACAGTGGACCATCGGCTAAAGATATTAATCCGTTCCTAAGAGCTCATCATTAGACGAAATTATCATTAGCCGAATTAATTTTCCCCATAAGAAATAATGGAAATCCAATGAAATCTGTTCCAGACAGCCAAAAGTATTAAAAATTTTTTTTTTTTTCATGAAATATACATTTCCCTACAAAGAAAATAATGAGACATGCACAATAACTACATAAATAAATGTTAAAATGACACTTACCTTTATTGAAGAGTACTGACGAGTGATGAGATACTGTTTTTCTTGAACACTCTGGGATTTTCAGAGTGATACATGAGTAAAGGCTTCACTTTGCAATCCCCACTAGCATTACAACAAAACAAGAAAGTTAGCCTGTCTTTCATAGGCTTGTGTCCTGGGAGTGCCTTTTCCTCCTGAGTAATGTAGGTCCTGTTTGGCATTTTCTTCCAGAACAGGCCTGTTTCGTCACAATTGAACACTTGTTGGGATTGGAATTTTTCAGCTTCGCCATGCCTTATCACACTGTGTATGCCACTACGATTCTTAAATCTCTCAAATCAACCTTTGCTGGCCTTAAATTCACCAATATGAGCACTAGTTCCAGGAATTTTTTCCTGTTCACCTGGATGTTAGTCGACTGGTGTGGGTCGCATCTTGGGGACAAGATTAAGGACCCCAATGGAAATGAGTTAGACAGTCCTCAATGACTCACTGACTTTCTTGGGTTATCCTGGGTGGCTAACCCTCCGGGGTTAATTGTTTTTTTGGTAATTATTTCTTGTTAAGCCACACCAACAACAGTCTCTCCACATCTTCGAGTAGTACAGCTGATGGTGGTGCAGCTACAGCTGACAATGGTGCAGCAGCAGCTGACTGTGGTACGATAGTGCGTATTTCGATAGTATTTCTCACCCTTTTTACCACAGGGTTGGCACTAGAAGCTTTCTTTGGGCCCATGGTGGCTTATTTAGCAGTTACAAAGACTAAAAACAATGGACTAATACAAAATGTATCGAATGTATGCATGAAACCAGCCACTCTGGCTTGTAAACAATGACGGCAGGGCAGCTGAGGCGCTCAGGCTGGACGGACAAGTTCGGGATGCATCACATGGGATGAGTTTTTTATCGTTAGCCAGGCCAAAGATTTTATGCTCAAACACTTCATTGGGCGGATTTTTAATGCCACTAGGACCAGCTTGAGTCACTGGACCCCTGTCGCTCAAAAAAGTGTTCCAGAGAGTTCTGTTTCTGGTGTATGTTAGGAGTGTGTTGGGAGGCAGGACAAGATAGTCCTTCAATATGACACTAATATCAGCTCTACGGCTTATTTATCTAGCACAATACATCTAATATGACATAATAAACAATATTAATAACAGAAACATGATACACACAGTGGTACCTCGGGATACAAACAGCTCCCAACTCGAACAATTATGTAGGTGTATTTATGTAAGCGCTTTTGTAAGCGTATTTTTCTAGGTTTGAAATGGATTAATCTAATTTACATTATTCCCTATGGGAACAAATTCCTTTGGTATCAGCACTCAAAACAGCCTTCTGGAATGAATTAAGTTCATATCCCGAGGTACCACTGTACTCTAGAATGAACAAAATATGGCATTAAAACACCATACCACAGGTGGGGATAGAACTCGAGTTTGTTGTTGGGTGTATAAGGGCCACTGAAAGATAAGCCTTACATAGTGGTGGTGAATGCGGCAGCAGAGGCAATGGTGTTAGTCAGTAGCCCTATACATCTCCAACAACAATGGAGGAGTCAGTTTTGTGCTGTCCTTTTTCTATCAATTAATCGCTTAACTTACTTGCTACACTGTTAACGCTACACTTTATCACTGGCTGTCGCTATAACCTTTACAGACTCCTGCTGCTTTAGTAACATACATATTGCAGAATCACTGAAAAAGGCACATTCTCCCCTCTCTCTCAGCCCTTTACCAAAGGGTTGGCTGGCACTAGAAGCTTTCTTTGGGGCCATGGTGGCTTATTTAGCAGTTACAAGCACTAAAAAGAATGGAATAATACAAAATGTATTGTATGAACGCGTGGGATCGTCCTCACTGCCTGGTAAACAATGGCACACTGGCTGTACATGGAGTGTCGGGGCCAGAGTGGCCCCGAAACGAATGACTTATACTGAGTTCAGTGACGTTCACCGAGCCAATATTTTGACGAAAAAATGTTACTTATTCCGAATATTACTTATTCTGATGATGACTTAATCTGGGGGTCCACTGTATTAGGAACCTGGTACAAAAACCCAAGAATGACTCTGACAAAAGTGCATGAATATACACTATACCATGTAGGGAATAAGGGACACGAGGAAGATTCCCCTGAAGGCAGAGCCGAGAGACAGTGATAGCATAAGTAAGGCCTTTGCTCTCCTTAAGACAACAGATTTCACGTTCATTAAGATAGACCTAACATTGGCAGGAAAAAGAAGGATGAGTTTTGTTGCAATTAAGACAAGTGGGGGAAGACTGCAAGATGTATCAGCATGATCCGTGGCACCGCAGACCGGGCACTCTGCTGCAGACCTGCTTCTTCTAAGCAGGTCTGAAGTGGAGTGTAGAAAGATCTCATTTAGCCTACACAACTCATCATGCAGGAGAGTCAATTTACATAAGTTGGTTATGAGAAAGGTGGGGAAGTGGTCTGAAGTGTTGTCTGTGATTATACCTGCTTGAAGTCGAGATATGTTGGTCCAGATATGGTCAAGTAATGCGGCACTTGTCTCAGAGATTCTTGTTGGCTTAGTTATAGAAGGTAGTAGCAAGCAGATGTTCACAGTGTTTGTGAAATCAGCTACTGGAGGGTCAGTTGCTTTAACCCTTTCAGAGTTTCAGCCGTACTAGTATGGCTTACGCCCCAGGGTTTTTGACGTACTAGTACGCCTAAATTCTAGCACCCTCAAATCTAGTGAGACAAAGTTGGTAGGCCTACATATGAAAGAATGGGTCTATGTGGTCAGTGTACGCAGTATAAAAAAAAAATCCGGCAGTACACAGTGCATAATGAGAAAAAAAAAAAAACTTTGACCGTGTTTTTGGATTAAAACAGCGACTTTGCACTGTATTTTCGTATGGCATTTATTGTTGTATTCTAGTTTTCCTGGTCTCATTTTATAGAATGGAAGACATATTACAGAAATTGAGATGATTTGGACCGATTTTACAATGAAAAGTACCGTGGAATCGAGCTCAAAGTAGCAGAAATGTTCGATTTTTACCAAAGCACAAAAGTAAACAAATCATGCCAAGCATCCAATACACATCAACTGGTGAGTCTAATATTCTTTCACAAGTACGCTGATATTATTTATACCATTTCTGCACTAATGTAGTAGTCTGCATAACAGTAAATCTTCTATTTTTTGTAAGAATAAAAATTCAAAGTGTAAAGCCAAAGAAATATAAGAGGGGCATGGGGATGTGACTAACGAACAGAGAACTAGTTATTTTAGTGCCAGGAATGTCTTTCTTGTTTATTCTGGACCCTATTCAGAAACTGGCATCTTTTGAAATTTGTGTGAAATTGGCAAAATTGCTAAATTCTGACCACTTTATTGCATAATTGAAATCGGTAAATGGGTGATTTCTTGTACTCATTCGATAGGAAAAATGGAGTTCTACCGAAATAGCTATGATTTTTGTCGACTAGTACAGTGGAATTGGCTGAAAATAGGGCTCAAAGTGGGCAAAAATCGCCGATGCGTAAACATCGTCAAGACCGCTAACTTCGTGAGAGCATAATTCTGTAAGTTTTCCATCAAATTTCATACTTTTGGTGTCATTATGATCAGGAAAATATTCTCTATCTTTTCATAAGAAAAAATTTTTTTTTTTTTTTTAAATTTGGCGACCCTGAGAACAATTCTTGGAGAGGGCCTGAGGACCCTGAAAGGGTTAATGAGGTTTATGTTGAAGTCTCCTGTATCAGGTGGTGTTCATTCAACTCTGAGTCAGTTATCATGTTTCTAAGGTTACCACTAAAAGTACAGTGGAACCTTGACTTACGAGTGTCCCGACGTATGAGTTTTTTGAGATACAAGCCATCCCTGGGTCGATTTTTTGCTCCGAGTTACGAGCCATCTCCCCCCCCCTCTTCCCCCTCAACCCAAAACCTGGCCACTTCACTTGTCTATCTATGATTTCATGCTATAATGCCATGGAAATCATTCTCTTTTTCTTCCCAGCACTGTCCTTTACACTTACTTTCTTAGGACCCATGCTTAGAAAAATTAAATCTGGCCAAATGACTGTTAAAAATGTAAGCAAAGCAGGAGAGAACTGCTCCCACAGCAAGGTAAACAGTGCACTGAGTTGCCAGCATTCATTATTATAATAAAAATAATAATAATTATTATTATTAGTGTTATCATTATTATTAATTTAAGTAACTAGAGCACAGATCCAATTCCCTAGCGTCAAGATTCCTTGACGCTGGTGAGGGGAATTGGATCTGTGCTCCAGTTCCTTAAATTAATAAAAATAATAATAATAATAATAATAATAATAATAATAATAATAATAATAATAATAATAATAATAATAATAATAATAATAATAATATAACAACAGAGCTTCAGTTCACTAAATTAACCTTTTCAGGGTCCATGCCGTAGATCTATGCCTTTGCATTCAGGGTCCAAACCGTAAATCTACGCCATGAGCTCAGCTCACTCTGATAAGCTGCGAGTGGTAAATTTGGGCCTAGATATGAGATAATACATCTATGTGGTATGTGTGCACCACATAAAATAAATCCTGCAGCACACAGTGTATGAGAGAAAAAAACTGAGACCGTGATTTTCGATTAAAACAGAGACTTTGCAGTTTTTTTTGTATGTCTTTTATAGTTGTATTTGCGATTTCTTGGTCTCATTTGATAGAATGGAAGACATATTACAGAAATAGAGATGATTTTGATTGGTTTTAGCACTGAGCTCAAAGTAGCGGAAATGTTAAATTTTTGTCGATGTTCAAGAGTAAACAAATGA
>NC_091304.1:38961669-39081296 GCF_038502225.1 Cherax quadricarinatus | reverse complement strand
TAAATAAATGCTCAAGCCCCCGACCCACCTTCTCCTACAGACTGCTATTTTTATTGTTCAAAATGCAAAGGAAATAATAATTTTATTATATTCCATTATTAATAAATTTATTAACATGTATTAAATAGCTTATATTTGCAGTAGCATTCTGGTAGTTAATTTCACGGTAGTCAGATGAACACAATAACTCTTGGGCTGACACAGCGCTCAACCCAACAATAACATGATTATAACTTTGAGAAGCTTTTCTTGTGATTTTACCATTTTTTCATGCTTTCTTGGATTTATATTAAGGTGGGTAATACTCTGGATACATTTAGTAAAAAAAACTTTTCTTAACTAGTAAAATTTTTTACTGAATGCTGTGGCAGGTAATAGCCGTGTTACTGCTTTTCATATGTTTACATGGGTACTGTACAGGATCACATCAACCCTTACCATCAACCCTTGTCATAAGCAATGACAACTACAGTGAATATGTTCTTCTGGGGCCCTGAGCAGCTCATGATGTTTTACCATCAGCTGTATGAAGTGTTGCAGGGTAAAAAGAGACCAAAGATACATTACAGAATTTCTCACTGCTCCAGTACAACCACTGACTTTAGTGCCAAAGCTTCAACCATCTACCTCAGCAAACAATCCACAACCTTCCACTTCAGCACAGTAGGGCCACAGCATCACTGGCAAACACCAGCAACCACAATTTAAGGTAAGAAATATTATTTCTGTAACATCTGTAGCTTTAATTAATGCACTAAACAAGATACATCCCAGCAACCAACTACAATTACATTATGATTTTTATTTGTTTACATTTTGGAGACCTAAAAAATACAAGTTGTTTGCCTTTTTTTGGGGGAAGGGGAGTCCAAGAAATGTAACCCTTTTTCCCCATAAGTTCTTCAGTTTGTTTTTACACAATTTTGTCTCACACAATTTTCAGGAATATAACTACCATGTTAATCAATGGTATACTGCATTAAAGTACTCTATTTAATGGACCCCCCATTTAACAGATTTTGGAAACTGTAAACAAAAAAAACTGGCCGGATTACAAGTGAACCCTGCAAATCATAAGCTTTGTAATCCAAATGATTTGAAGACTGTCAAGCTAATAGCTTTAACAATTTATGCTTTTTCCTTGGTATCCAATTTATTTTTGTTTAACCCCTAAATGGTCCAAACATATATATACGTTCGAACGTGGATCAATGTTTTATTTTTCATTCCTACAAAATTGGCGCGATAGGCCCGAGTCGCCTAGACACAAGAGAATGGGTCTGCGCACTCAGTGTGCACAGTATGAAAAAAATCGGGGATGCCTGGGTACCCTGGGTACCGCATGGTAGCACCAGTTATATTCAGGTCCATCTTAGATCAACATCATGGCAAACTTTCGTGATTCACTCACACCTCCTCCTCTTAACACTCTCCTATTCGAGGAAAGTGATATAGAATGTGAGTTTAGTGGATTTGACACCGATGTGGCCACTAGTAATCAAGGAATAAGTGAAAATATCGATGATAACCCAAATGACCCCTCAGCCCATCACCTCTGGTGTGGGCAGTGTGGCCACACCAGACCCTGGGCCAAGCACCTCTGGGGTAGCCAGCGCAGCCACACCAGACCCTAGGCCAAGCACTTCTGGGGTGGCCAGTGTGGCCACAGAAGACCCTGGGCCAAGCACCTCTGGAGTGGCAAATGTTACCCATAGGCAACTACGCAAGAGGAAACTATTATACTGGTGTTTTAGTGATAGTGAAAGTGATGCAAGTGACTATGAGATTGATTTTATGCCATTTGAGGATTCATCTAGTGATAGTGATGTTCATTATTCACCAGTGAAGCATACTTTTAGGCATGGTCACCTACATTCAGGCAGTGTGCCATATGCAGTCCCCAAGGGTCACGGGAGGTCACGATCCAAAACCCCGGCCACTGATAGTGATAGTGATCATGAAGGTGAATATGCGGGGATGGAGGAAGTAGTGGTGGGTGGCACGATGCCTGAAGCACATGGAGCAGTGGGTGGACAGACAAAGGACCAGCCGGTACCCCCTCAACCAAGTGGTGCCTCCACCCCCGTCCCCCCTCCTGCTCTCCCACGCCCCAAGCAACAGGTTCACCCTGCACCACATGACCGTGAGTGGAACTGGACACAAAGTATATTCGTGCCACAGCCTTTTGATTTTGATGTGAGTGGAAGTGGCATCCTGCCAGAATGTTCCTTAATCCTTTGACTGTTTTGGTCGTATATGTCTTACGAGCCACCGTTTTTGCCGTATACATACTCATAAATTCTAGCGGCTTCAAATCAAGCAGGAGAAAGCTGGTAGGCCCACATGTGAGAGAATGAGTCTGTGTGGTCAGTGTGCACCATATAAAAAAAAATCCTGCAGCACACAGTGCATAACGAGAGAAAAAAACTCCGACCGTTTCTTTAATTAAAATGCTGACTTTGTGGTCTATTTTCATAGAGTATTTATGGTTGTATTCTCGTTTTCTTGGTCTCACTTGATAGAATGGAAAACATATTATAGAAATAGAGATGATTTTGATTGGTTTTACTATGAAAAGAAACTTGAAATGGAGCTCAAAGTACGGGAAATGTTTGATATTTGCCGATGTTCAAAAGTAAACAAATGATGTCATTTTCCAGTAAATGTCCAAGTAGCCATTCTAATATGCAGTCATAAATGGGTTGACATTATTTATACAATTATTACAATATTGCAGAAGTTTGCATAACAGTAAATCTTCTATTTTCTGTTTGAATAAAAATTCAAAATAGAAAGCAAGAGTAATATCAGAGGGGCCTGGAGATGTGACTGATGAACAAAGAAAATGTTATTTTAGAGCCAGGAATGTCTGCATTGTTCATTCTGGACCCTATTTTGAAATTGTCATATTTTTTAATTTTCGTGAAATTGTCCAATTGCAAATTTCTGACCACGTTATTGGGTAGTTGAAATCAGCAAATTGGCAATTTCTTGTACTCAATTGATAGAAAAAATGGATTTCTAAAGAATTAGCTACAAGTTTGGTCGACTGGAACAATGGAATTAGCCGAAAATAGGGATCAAAGTGGGTGAAATTGCCGATTCGTAAATATCGCCGAGGTCACTAACTTCGCAAGAGCGTCATTCCGTCTAGTTTTCCATCAAATTTCGTTCTTTTGGTGTCATTATAATCGGGAAAAGATTCTCTATCATTTCATAAGAAAATATATTTTTTTTCTTTTTTGGAAATTTTGCAACACCAGGAGACACCTCAGGATCTGGGGTTGCGACAGTCAAGGGGGTTAACAAATGAGTCTACAGAGTTAGACTTTTCCCATTTATACGTACTTTGAAGAGCCTATATTGAACTTGATTGTGACCCAGAGAAACAATTATTACCACTACATCATGGACAAGAGAGCAGAGGTTGGAGAATCGTCACGGCTGCACAGGTGGAAAAATAAAACAGTGGCTGAAATGCATTTATTCCTTGCCACTGTCATGCTTATGCCACATATTTATAAGAACAATATGCATAACTACTGGGTCACAGACTACTTTATCAATACTCCTGTCTTCCATGTCCTTCTTCCCTGCAACAGATTCATTCTGTTGCTACGAATGTTGCACTTCTCAGACAGGAATACGCCAAACAGAAATGACCTTCTATACAAAATCTGGGAAGTATTTATGTATATGAAGGAGAAATTCAGTGCATACTTTTATCCCTTCAAGAACATTGTTGTTGACAAGTCCTTGATTCTGTTCAAGGGACGCCCATCATTCAAGCAATATATATACCAAGCAAACGTAATCGCTTCGGTATAAAACTTTTTGTTATGTGTGACTTTGAGAGTGGTCTTGTGTTGGATGTCCCTGTATACACTGGGAGAAACACACTTGATGATACCAAGCGCATGTTGGGCATTTCTGGTGATGTTGTTCGCAGGATGATGGAACCATACCTTGGCAAGGGCCATACATTGTACACAGACAACTGGTATACAAGCCCTATGTTCACATTTCCTATGTGTGAACAATACTGATATACACAGGTGGAACAGTGAGAAGGAATAGAAAACATATGCCAAGGTTCAGTGGAGGCAGTGTTGAAAGTGCAGTGCAAGCATTTCATGCAAATGACATCATGGCACTGACATGGCATAACAAGTGGGATGTGACATTTCTGTCAACCATCCACAGAAAGGAGATGGTAAAAACAGACAAAGTGAACTGGGACACCAATGAACATATTGTCGAGCCAGCTGTTGCCATTGACTATACGAACAATATGAGACTAGTTGACAAGTGTGGCACGATGATAGGGTTCGTTGACTGTGTGCGTAGGAGTCACAAGTGGTATATAAGTGTTTTTCCACCTTGTAGACATTGCAATGCTCAATGCATTCAATATGTACAAAATAAAGACTGGAAAATGACAACATCTTGCAGATTTCTCCCTGAATGTCGTAAAACAGATAGCCAAAAAGTATGGTACCACACCTGTACCTGCCCCTCAACAGCGACAAGTCCCTCAACCACAACCACAGCCAGTGTGGGAAGTGCCAGACTGAATCATTTCTAACTGTCACTACCTGGTACCAATACCACCTACCCCAAAGAAATATTCCCAGAAAAAGTGTTTTGTGTGTGCTACCACCACAAAACAACCCCAACAGAGGAAGGACACATGATTCATATGTCACCAGTGTGGGGTGACACTCTGTATGAATCCATGCTTTATGGAGTATCATACAATCGTGGAATTCTAGAAACTTGTATATAGTTGTAGATAATATAATATGATTCAGCCAGGTGTGCAAAATCACCTATCGGTGTATACATGATAATAATTTCATACATAATATTGGTGTATAAACAACAACTGGCAATGAAATCAAAAGATTTACTATAAAACATAATTATCATACCATAAAAACCAAGAAAATTAAAAAAAAAAATGAAAAAAAAAAGTAAATTTGTAGAATTTCTGCAAGTGGCAGTGCTCCATGTTGCCATCAGGTGATCCCCAAGTGCCAACTTCGCAGCCTCATATCTCGGTAAGTACCAACCCTAATATTTTTTTTATCCTATAACACTTAGAAAAATGTTCTCTATTTCTATAAAAAAAAATAAAGATTTTTTTTTTTTTTTTCAAAATATTCGGGGCACTGGGCGAGAGAATGTATATATACGATTGGACCGTTTAGGGGTTAACACACATCTCCTAAATTGAAAAATATCCATAATATTTCAATCAAAATGTGCTCATTTATTTCTACAAATGTTAATAACAAGCAGGTCAGAGCAATGTTTACAGAGATACGATGGCCCAAAATTTTTTAAATAACTCTTACATGCAAAGTATTCTAAATCTCCAAATATTGACACTAGCAGAAGAAAAAAATATAAAAACAAAAATACTGAACTGTACTATATATCATGGGAGTGCAATATTATTATAATCAAGAGGGAAGCTCTAAACCCGTAGGTTTATACAGCACCTCTGGGGGGATGTGGAAGGTATTCAGGCTTAATTCAGGGAACTGGAAAACAGATCCAATTCCCTAGATCAAGAGCCCCTCACCAGCATCAAGGAACCTTCCTTGAGGGGTAGGAGTGCAACATATGTAAGATTCCTATATGGTAGATGTATAATGTGACCAAATTATGTAATATTTCATGTTTGCACACCAAGAGGAACGGTTCACTATGGTTCATGCAGTAGGGGCCCTATAAGATACATAAAATCCAGGATGGTTACAGTCTATCTGTTACACACTGATGGTGCTTCTCAGATACAATAACACCAATAACAGGGACAGACCCATACAAGAAGAATTAAGCCAGCATTTCAAACATCAGTAAAATACAACAAACACTAGCATCAACTACCAGCATGTAACACTATATTACGTGATACTACAAATTACCTGGAGTTTACCTGGAGAGAGTTTCGGGGGTCAACGCCCCCGCGGCCCGGTCTGTGACCAGGCCTCCTGGTGGATCAGCGCCTGATCAACCAGGCTGTTGCTGCTGGCTGCACGCAAACCAACGTACGAGCCACAGCCCGGCTGATCAGGAACTGACTTTAGGTGCTTGTCCAGTGCCAGCTTGAAGACTGCCAGGGGTCTGTTGGTAATCCCCCTTATGTGTGCTGGGAGGCAGTTGAACAGTCTCGGGCCCCTGACACTTATTGTATGGTCTCTTAACGTGCTAGTGACACCCCTGCTTTTCATTGGGGGGATGGTGCATCGTCTGCCAAGTCTTTTGCTTTCGTAGTGAGTGATTTTCGTGTGCAAGTTCGGTACTAGTCCCTCTAGGACTTTCCAGGTGTATATAATCATGTATCTCTCCCTCCTGCGTTCCAGGGAATACAGGTTTAGAAACCTCAAGCGCTCCCAGTAATTGAGGTGTTTTATCTCCGTTATGCGCACCGTGAAAGTTCTCTGTACATTTTCTAGGTCGGCAATTTCACCTGCCTTGAAAGGTGCTGTTAGAGTGCAGCAATATTCCAGCCTAGATAGAACAAGTGACCTGAAGAGTGTCATCATGGGCTTGGCCTCCCTAGTTTTGAAGGTTCTCATTATCCATCCTGTCATTTTTCTAGCAGATGCGATTGATACAATGTTATGGTCCTTGAAGTTGAGATCCTCCGACATAATCACTCCCAGGTCTTTGACGTTGGTGTTTCGCTCTATTTTGTGGCCAGAATTTGTTTTGTACTCTGATGAAGATTTAATTTCCTCATGTTTACCATATCTGAGTAATTGAAATTTCTCATCGTTGAACTTCATATTGTTTTCTGCAGCCCACTGAAAGATTTGGTTGATGTCCGCCTGGAGCCTTGCAGTGTCTGCAATGGAAGACACTGTCATGCAGATTCGGGTGTCATCTGCAAAGGAAGACACGGTGCTGTGGCTGACATCCTTGTCTATGTCGGATATGAGGATGAGGAACAAGATGGGAGCTAGTACTGTGCCTTGTGGAACAGAGCTTTTCACCGTAGCTGCCTCGGACTTTACTCTGTTGACGACTACTCTCTGTGTTCTGTTAGTGAGGAAATTATAGATCCATCGACCGACTTTTCCTGTTATTCCTTTAGCGCGCATTTTGTGCGCTATTACGCCATGGTCACACTTGTCGAAGGCTTTTGCAAAGTCTGTATATATTACATCTGCATTCTTTTTGTCTTCTAGTGCATTTAGGACCTTGTCGTAATGATCCAGTAGTTGAGACAGACAGGAGCGACCTGTTCTAAACCCATGTTGCCCTGGGTTGTGTAACTGATGGGTTTCTAGATGGGTGGTGATCTTGCTTCTTAGGACCCTTTCAAAGATTTTTATGATATGGGATGTTAGTGCTATTGGTCTGTAGTTCTTTGCTGTAATCCACATGGTATCTCCTTCACTTCAACTCTTATCAGCCCAATCAACACTTCCATCAACTAACACCTGCACTACATTAAAAGTACATTTCATCTATTCTAAACTTAACAATGCAAATAACTGAAACATGAGTAAATATACCAAGGAATGAATGAACTGAATGGTGGACGAGGAGTTCAATCAGCTGTCGGTAAATTGACGGACTGCAGTGGGAACCCCTCGTCCACCCTTCTGTTCATGTTTATTACAACTTAATTTGAGTTTATACCAAATAATGTTTATGACAATTAGTTTAGTTAATTTGGTTATTTGTGTAAGTACTGCTTATAGAATACAGAGGTAACTGACAAATACTACATTTTATTATAAAAAAAAAAAAAATTGCTTTTCAATTTCAATGATTACAAATTGCTGCCATTATAAATATAGAACTGTGACATTTTATGATACCTTAACCTAGGATATTCCTGCAATTCTTTTCAAGAACTTTCACCAATGGGGAACCCCAGTACATCCTTGGTACATCCTGGAGACCCCAGTACATCCCTGGTACAGCCTGGGAACAGCAGTACATCCTTAGTATATCCTGGGAACCCCAGTACATCCCTGGTACATCCTAGGAACCCCAGTACATCCATGGTACATCCTGGGAACCCCAGTACATCCCTGGTACATCCTGGGAACCCCAGTACATCCCTGGTACATCCTGGGAACCCCAGTACATCCCTGGTACATCCTGGGAACCTCAGTACATCCTGGGAACCCCAGTACATCCCTGATACATCCTGGAACCCCAGTACATCCCTGGTACATCATGGAAACCCCAGTACATCCCTGGTACATTCTGGGAACCCCAATACATCCCTGGTACATTCTGGGAACCCCAATACATCCCTGGTACATCCTGGGAACCCCAGTACAAACCTGGTACATCCTGGGAACCCCAGTACATCCCTGGTACATCCTGGAACCCCAGTACATCCCTGGTACATCATGGAAACCCCAGTACATCCCTGGTACATTCTGGGAACCCCAATACATCCCTGGTACATTCTGGGAACCCCAATACATCCCTGGTACATCCTGGGAACCCAAGTACAAACCTGGTACATCCTGGGAACCCCAGTACATCCCTGGTACATCCTGGGAATCCCAGTACATCCCTGGTACATCCTGGGGAGCCCTAGTACATCTCCTGTACATCCTGGGCAGCCCCAGTACATCCTGGGGAACCCAGAACATCCTGGAGAGCCCAAGTATATCACCGGTATATCCTGGGGAACCCAAGTACATTTCTGGTACATCCTGGAGAACCCCAGTACATCATGGGAATCACAGTACATCATGGGAATCCCAGTACATCCTGGGGAGACCCATTATATCCTAGGGAACCCCATTAAGTCCTAGTGAACCCCCAGTACATCTTGGGGAACCCCAGTACATCCTGGGGAGCCCCAATACATACCCAGTACACCCTGGGGAGCCCCAATACATACCCAGTACACCCTGGGGAGCCCCAATACACCATAAGTAGCCCAAATACATACCCAGTACACCCTGGGGAGCCCCAGTACACCATAAGGAGCCCCAATACATACTCAGTATATCCTGGGGAGCCCCAGTATACCCTGGGGAGCCCCAGTACACCCTGAGGAGCCCCAGTACATACCCAGTACAACCAGTTCGATAATATTCATAATCTTCTCTGAAAGATTGACTGACTAATGTTTATTTTTTAACACGAGAGCATTAATAACTATGATATAACCCTGACCTGCCACCAACACTCTCGTATAAATCATTAACATCCATTTTACACTAGAGTGAAGACGTTTATTGTATAATAAATAAGGTAGAGTGGACGACTGTAGAGTTGACCAGGTTGTGTCAGTGTTGCATCAAACATGCAACCTAACAGCCGGAACACACTCTAACATGCTAGACTATGGCTAAAAGGGAGGCTAGAGTAGAGTGGCATAACGAGAGTGACTTGTCATGGCTTGTGTTGACCTGGATAATGTTGACCTGGAGGGGGTTGACCCACTGACCCTGTGAACCTCCTCTACCCTGCCTCCACCTCCCTCAACCCCTGCCTCACCTCACTTACCTTATATTACTCAGCACAGTGTTAATGCCGACCCTCACGCCGCCGGTAAGTCACCCTCGGGGTTGTATGAGGTAGCAGGGTAATACACTCGGATTATTGACAAACACTGAACAAAAACATGGCCGACCAGCCTAAACGTTCGTAGCTGAAGGAAAAAAAAAACTGCCCGCAGCGTCATTACGTGTTAGCATCGATGCTATTATTAGTTTGAGTTAATCAAAATAATTAAGAGTGTTTGATAATTAAATATAATAAAATAAATTCATGCTTCAAAACTTCAGGAATTTATTTAGCAAATTCTCAATTGTGGTAATTAAGTACAGCAGCAGTATTAATAATACATAAACAAAACATGTATACACTGATAGGTGTGTATATCTCCAGTATATATACACTGAAAGTTTACTATATTCTTATTTTAGAGATGAAAATGTTCTTGATGTTCTCATACACCTAAATTCTGGTCTTAAGATAAGATTTGTTTGGCTTTTTTAACCCCTGGGAAGGGAGGGTCAGCCACCCAGGATGACCCGACAAAGTCATTGCGTCATCCAGGACTGTTTGTATTATTTCCACTGTGATCCTTCAAGTTTGTCTCCCAGGATGCCATCCACACCAGCTGACTAACACCCAGGTACATACTGGATGTTCACCCAAGTACATACTGGATGTTCACCCAGGTTCATACTGGATGTTCACCCAGGTACATACTGGATGTTCACCCAGGTTCATACTGGATGTTCACCCAGGTTCATACTGGATGTTCACCCAGGTACATATACTGGATGTTCACTCAGGTTCATACTGGATGTTCACCCAGTGCATACTGGATGTTCACCCAGGTACATATACTGGATGTTCACCCAGGTACATATACTGGATGTTCACCCAGGTTCATACTGGATGTTCACCCAGGTACATACTGGATGTTCACCCAGGTACATACTGGATGTTCACCCAGGTTCATACTGGATGTTCACCCAGGTACATACTGGATGTTCACCCAGGTACATACTGGATGTTCACCCAGGTACATACTGGATGTTCACCCAGGTACATACTGGATGTTCACCCAGGTACATACTGGATGTTCACCCAGGTTCATACTGGATGTTCACCCAGGTACATACTGGATGTTCACCCAGGTACATACTGGATGTTCACCCAGGTACATACTGCATGTTCACCCAGGTACATACTGGATATTCACTCAGGTTCATACTGGATGTTCACCCAGTGCATACTGGATGTTCACCCAGGTACATATGCTGGATGTTCACCCAGGTACATATACTGGATGTTCACCCAGGTACATACTAGATGTTCACCCAGGTTCATACTGGATGTTCACCCAGGTACATACTGGATGTTCACCCAGGTACATATACTGGATGTTCACCCAGGTACATACTAGATGTTCACCCAGGTTCATACTGGATGTTCACCCAGGTACATACTGGATGTTCACCCAGGTGCATACTGGATGTTCACCCAGGTTCATACTGGGTGAACAGGGACAGAAGGTGTAAGGTGACTAACACCCAGGTACCTGCTTACTGCTAGGTGAACAGGGACAGCAGATATAATGAAACATAGCCAACGTTTCCACCCATGCCGGGGAATGAACCACGGACACTCAGTGTTTGAGGCGAGAGCGTTACCAACCGAGCCACGGGATACCAAAATTAACCCACCCTAGCATGATAGTAAGCCTTAATCTAACAAACTAACAATACCGAATAATAATTTTATTGCGACTTTCATAACTTACAAATAAAAGATACATGCAACTACATAACCTGGAGTTTACCTGGAGAGAGTTCCGGGGGTCAACGCCCCCGCGGCCCGGTCTGTGACCAGGCCTCCTGGTGGATCAGAGCCTGATCAACCAGGAAAAGATTTTTCTGACCTTCACCATAAAGTAACGACTGAACCTACAGTTGTGCAGTCCTCAGTACCATGGTGTTAGGATTCATGTAAGGACTCTTCTTCCAACATATTTAATATGTTTGCTCCTGCTGGCGAGTTTAATTACATGAACCTACTCTTATTATTAGAGGCTATAATCCAAGACACAAAAGCATTGGGAACTCAAAATTTAGTAATAGTAATGGTCAACTTGTCACTCTTAAATAGTCATATTAATGTATAAATTGTAAGTGACCTTGATCTGTGTCTTGGCTTTAATATTACTTTTGCCAGTTGTGAGTCTTCTGTTACAACAGATATATTATTACATCATTTCCCAAGATTAACCACTCGAGATATTGGTAATAATATCCTCCCTCGTGGCGAGTTCAAACGAAAACCTCATATTTTCCCTGATCAGAATGACGACTCTATACCTGGAGAGGGTCAACACCCTCGCGGCCTGGTCCATGACCAGGCCTCGCGGTGGATCAGGGCCTGATTGACCAAGCTGTTACTGCTAACAGTATATAATCCAACGTCCGCACTAGACCACGGCTGGTCAGGTACTGACTTTAGGTGCATGTGCAGCCCCCTCCTGGTATAGTATTATTATGATCATAACCAAGCGCTAAACCCATAAGGGACACAGCGCTGACAAAGTAGTATAATTTCTATGATTATTTCTCTGTGAGACCTTTAACCCTGATCTTGTAAGAAATATTTAGAATTAGAACTGCCTGGAAAGCCAATGAAACCTCCTGGTATTTCAAACCTGACTAATTTACATAATAATAATACTTACTATAAAACTCATACCTACTACAATGATCCCAAACTTCGAACATTGAAACGTACTGCTCAGAGACTAGGCTTAGCGTATGGAAAAACTCGCACCCCACGTATATTCCCCTTAAATAATGAAGCTCTTTCAAACTGCTGCCAAGGAGCGTATGACAGAGCTTCTACAGACTGAGAAACATTTGTCAATGATCTCAATGCCGGGCATGGAGGGATATAAATAAAATTAAAGGTAACAGGATCGTATTCTTATCTTTCATTGATCAGATCGCGCACCCTCATCCTTCACATAGAGCGAATGCGTTAGTCAGTACTTAGGTTGCCACATCTAACTCTGACAATCTTCTCAGTGTCACACTGACGAAGATAAAGGACAAACATGATGCCAGGAAGAGAAAGATTTGTTTTATGCTCGGCAAGGAAGATTAACATTTCTTTCACTAAGTTTAAACTCGATGCAGCACTAAGGGCCAATCCAGGTAGCGGGGCCCCAGGATGATATTACTTATAGCATACTTAGATTGCAATGTCGAGTACCAGGTAATCCTTTGCTTGAATTATACAACATGAGCTATGTAACTGGGGAGCTCCATAAATCATGGACCAACAGCCTCATCATTCCTATTCCAAAACCCAATCAACAAAATGCATTTCGCGAATATCTCTCGCTGCTTGCTTGTGTAAAGCATTTCAGAGGATGATTCTAAATCGTTTCATGCACAAAATCAAACATTTTGTCTCCTCGGTTGCATGGTTTCATGCATGGAAGGGATGTGCATCATTGCATAACCACCTTTCTCACCATGCACACTGACAGCTCCTGACTTTTTTGGGTTATCCTAGGTTCTTTACACATATGCTGCTATGTATGATAATCTATGTAACCGTATTTGTGTTAACCTGAATAAACTTACTTACACTGCCTTCCTTGACCTTAAATCTGTTTTTTATATAGCTTACCGACATGTAATCATTAGTGAACTTGTCAGAGTGGATGTAAGATGACGGTATCTCCGCTGGATTAAAGGCTACCTGTCCAGCAGAAAGTCTTGTGTGTTGTTCCAGGGGACACAGGATCCAGTTGCATGATGGGTCTCGACTAGAATATGTAAGTTAATATCTTGATTACAATATGTAAGTAGATATCTAGACTAGAATATGGAAGCATATATCTAGACTCTGAGTTTCCACTATTTGGACTTGTTACAAGACTTCGCCACCAAAACAAAGAAAGGCTTAGAGCACTTGAGTCGTGGTAAGTTTGTATCCCAGGTATGGTGTTAATAAATAACAAAAAAAGGTACAATACCGTGACTGGAACGATACACAAATAACCCGCACATTGACTTTGTCGTAAGCTTCTCTCTTTTATGTGCGGGTTATTTGTGTATGGTGCTAATGTTAAAATTGTAAAAATGATGTACTTTGTTCATGTTAGATAACTGCTTGATTATAATGGATGTTGGAGGATGGCTTCTCCGCTGGATTAAAGGCTACTTGTCCAATAGAAAGTCGTCTGTGTTGTTCCAGGAACATAGAAGTGTAACTAAAGACTTTGAATTAGGAACCCCACAGGGAGGCGTGCTCAGTCCCATTTTATTCAATATTCTAATTAATGCTTTACTTAATGTTATGCCTAATCAGCCCCATCATTATATGACTAGTTTTGCTGATGATATAATGATTCACACCACCGGATTCTACAACACCCAAAACATCCTTAACCATGTACTAGCCTCGTGTCAGGACCTGGGGTTGATAATCTCTACTGAAAAAACAAAGATACTCAATAGGCGTTCTCCTCGACAGAGAGGCACAGTTCGTCAGATCCAGTTGCATGATGGATCTCTTCTAGAATATGCAACCAGATACAGGTATCTAGGCTTTGAGGTCCCACTACTTGGACCTGTTGTAACGAGACTTTGTCGCCAATACAAAAAAAAAAAAGGCTGAGAGCATTTAGAGTTGTGGCAGGTTTTCATCCAAGGTATGGTGGTAATGTTAAATTTGTGAAAATGATGTATCTTGCTTATATTAGATCATTGGTTGATTATGCTGCGCCACTACTTATTCTTGTGTCTGACTGGAAGCTTGGAGAGCTGGAAAAACTACAGAACGAAGCAATGAGGATCATCCTAGGATGCCCTCGTACTGCCAAAATTTTAAATATGCGGAAAGACCTTGGTATTCCAAGCATCAGAGATCGTGTTACTGAAAGAATATCCTCACTGGGACCAATATACTTAGCCCATTCAAACCCCTGCACAGAAGCCCTCCAAACTTTCCTCAGCACTGGTGAACACCCCTCCAGATGGATCGAGAAAATTGGAACGACCTTCGCACGAACCAGCTACGTGATCTGTGTCAAGTAAGGCAACAGCGGCACTTCTCCGCTCCATGGGATATAATAATAATAATAATAATAATAATAATAATAATAATATCTTTATTTACTACAAGTACATGTTCATGATATACAGGCCTAGCTGACATCAATGACATACTACTATATAGACAGCCCCTGGTTATGCTGAGCATTTCGGGCAAATTAGGTCAGTGTCCCAGGATGCGACCCACACCAGTCGATCAACACCCAGGTACCCATTTTACTGATGGGGAACATAGACAACAGGTGGAAAGAAACACGCCCAATGTTTCTACTCTGGCTGGGAATCGAACCCCAGGCCCTCACCGTGTGAAGCGAGAGCTTTAACCATCAGGCCTAACTACCATTCCTCCAAACTACCATTCCCCCAAACTACCATTCCTCCATTTCCACCCAAAATTCTTCCTAAATCACGGTCAAAGCTTCGCCTTAGAGCCAAACAGGATGCCTTAAGCTGTATTGATAACTTAGTCACACAGAACACTTTTTCACAAATTATTTACATTGATGGTTCTGTTCACCAGTCCACTGGTGCAGCTGGTAGTGCTGCTGTTGTCATACAGAGTGATGGCTCTCATAAAGAAATTGGAGCACGCATCAATAACTGGGCCTCTACCCTTCAAACAGAATTGTTTGCCATACTCCTTGCACTCAAATGTGTCCATGTATCTAAGATAAGATAAGATTTGTTCGGGTTTTTAACCCCGGAGGGTTAGCCACACAGGATAACCCAAGAAAGTCAGTGCATCATCGAGGACTGTCTAACTTATTTCCATTAGGGTCCTCAATCTTGTCCCCCAGGATGCGATCCACACCAGTCGACTAACACTCAGGTGTCTATTTGCTGTTAGGTGAACAGGACAACAGGTGTAAGGAAACACGTCGAAATATTTCCACCCCGCCGGGAGTTGAACCGGCGGGGTGAAAAGCGAGAGCTTTAGCCACCAGGCCACCGTTGACACTTTAATTGTCACTAATTCTCTGTCATCCATAAATGCTCTCAACTCATTAAGTATAAATTGTGGCATGCTTGTGTCAGCAGCCAGACACAGGTATGGTAGGATTGTGAACAGTGGAGTCAGAGTGCACATGCTGTGGATTCCATCTTACATTGGTCTTCAGATGCAAGTCGGACCGTAACGACGTCCTAAGCTCCTCTCTTCTATGTGCGGGTTATTTGTGTGTCGTTCCAGTCACGGTATTGTGCCTTTTTTTGTTATTTAGGGAGTAGAGTACAATCTTGGGTTGTCAGTTAGAGATTTAGATTTTGCCACCGAAGTGGCTAGTTTATTGTTCACCTCATATCCGTCCTGTGGATCATACACTTTTTTCCCCCTTGTGTTTTTGGTCTTACGCCTTGCATGATCTTAACTCTCCTGTAGTGCTCCTCTTTCTTGGCCTTTGATCCCACTACTACTGCTACTACTTCCTTTTCCTTTAGCATTGGCCCCTTCCTTCACTTTTGCCTTCCTTCACAATTCACTCCCCATTTCTATTCTTCTCCCACCAACCACTCTCCCTTCTTTACACTACCACTACTACTTCTACCTCCACCACTTGCCTCACCACTACCACTACTACTCCCACCTCTCTTGTCCCGTCCCTGCCAACTGGCATTTAAAGATATATTTTTTTCATATATATATATGCACCCAAAGAATATATATATATATATATATATATATATATATATATATATATATATATATATATATATATATATATATATATATATATATATATGTCGTGCCGAATATGTAAAACTGGTCAATTAGCAAGAACTCATTTAAAATTAATTTTTTTCTAAAATTTTCTCTTATAAGTTTAAAGATATATTTTTTTGATTAATGTTAATGTAAAAATTTTTAATTTTGCACCAAAAGGAACTTAGAAAACTTACCTAACCTTATTATAACAAGAACAATTTATTTTAGCCTAACCCAACTAAATATATTTTAGATTTGTTTACAATAATTTAATACTAAACAAACACTATGAAATATATTTTTTTCGTTAGGTTCAGAATGATTTTGGCGAAATTATTGCATACACAAATTTTCACTTGGCCTATATGGCAAGATAAGCGTTGCTATTTAAGCCAAGATCGCAAGTTCTGCCTATTCGGCACGACATATATATATATATATATATATATATATATATATATATATATATATATATATATATATATATATATATATATATATATATATATATATATATATATATATTGGCTCTGTCTTTCTTTTCTGTTAGTGTGACTTTGTAAATGGTCAAATTCGGACCGAAACGTCGTCGTAAGCTCCTTTCTCCTATGTGCGGGTTATTTGTGTACTGTTACTGCTGGCTGCATGCAAATCGACGCACGAACCATAGCCCGGTTGGTCAGGAACTGACTTTAGGTGCCTGTCCAGCTTCCTCTTGAAGACAGTCAGGGGTCAATTGGTAATCCCCCTTATGTATGCTGAGAGGCAGTTGAACAGTTTTGGGACTCTAACACTTACTGTGTTATCTCTAGCGTACTCATGGCGGTCCTGGTTTTCATTGAAGGGATGCTGCACTGCCTGCCGGGTCTTTTGCGTTCGTAGTGAGTGATTTTCGTGTGCAGATTTGGGAGTAGTCCGTCCAGGATTTTCCAAGTGTATGTTATGTATCTTTCTCGCCTGCATTCCAAGGAGTACAGGTCAAGGGACTTCAACCTTTCCCAGTAATTTAGGAGCTTTGTGTACTTGGCTGTGGTTCGTTCGTCGGTTTATGTGCGGCCAGCAGTAACAGCCTGGTTGATCAGACCCTGATCCACATTCGAAAAAGCTTTTGACAGTCTGGCACGAAGGGCTGAAACACAAACTCTGTTCTAACTTTAACCTGCCTCTCAATATTCGTAAACTCCTTCGTAACTTCTCAGATGGTCGTACCATGATGATTCAATTCCAAGGCTGTTACTCTATTTCACATTAATTGCTGGAGTACCCCAGGGAGTCAAAGATAAGATAAAACCAATATTGCAAACTAGAAATACCGCAGGAAATAGCAAACAAGAGGACTCCAATAGCAATAGTGAGGATAAATTACCAAAAACAACTGGTGGGAGCTCCATTGTTGGTGCTAGGGAGGATAGAAGTAAGACAGGGAAACATGCACCAACAGGGAATACAGTCACAGAAACCCAAGGCAAGCGGAAACCAAGCCTGTGCACATACTATGCACTTGGTATCTGCTGGCATGGGAAATCTGGAAAAACAGATGGGACATGCAACTATGACCACCCTAGAAAATGCCATGCCCATATGACAACAGGAAAATGCAAACTCCCTTCCTGTAAGCTTTTTCACCCTGAAATGTGTACCTCTTCAGTACAGGAAAGACTGTGCTATAACTTAAATTGCCAGGCATACCATCTAAAGGGGACAAAAAGATACAAAACATCCAGGCCATGGGAAAACCTGGGTAGCCACAGCCACTCAAGAGGGAGAGGTTTTTTAGTGCCAGGAAGGAAAAAAAACTGGCAGGAAATGGCAGAAATCGTACACCAAATCCAGTCATTCCTGGAGTGGAACCACAGTCGATGGCCTCCACTCCAAACCAACAGATACAGATACTAATGCCGGAAAAAAAATCCCCCCCCAGTACCAACAATACCACCAGTCCGATAACATTCTTCTTTGCAAATATACAGGGTCTAAAGCCAGCAACAAACAACAAAATACCTTTCATCCGTGGACTGCTTGCAGAGGCAAAGGCAATGTTCGCGGCTTTCACTGAGACCCACATAAAGGATCACTTGGACAACGAAATATGGATCCCAGGTTACAACCTATACAGATGTGACAGAGTGAACAGGCAAAAGGGGGAGGTTGGCCTGTACATTGCAGAGTCACTTGTTTGCACAGAACTGCTTAATGCCTCAAATGACGTAGTGGAAGTTTTAGCAGTAAAGGTCGAGAACCAAAACCTAGTCATTGTGGTAGTCTACAAGCCTCCGGATGCAACATCCCAGCAATTCCAGGAACAGCTGTTAGCAAAAATATTGTTGACCACTGTCTGGAAAATCTTCCAGCTCCTGCACCCTAACATCTTGCTCCTCAGATCACAACATAATTGGGGATTTCAACTTAAGGCACCTAAAATGGAGGAATATAGCAAATAATATTGTTGCATGTACTCAGTGGTCAGTCGTCACGTGAGGTCACAGACCCTGAGCTGCCTTGGGGATTAGTGTGGACGGTTACAAAGCATGGCTTGCTTCTGCAGTGTTTTAAAAATTGGGGTTGGAGAGTTGAAGGAGGAGGTCTTGCTTCTCCAGGAGGAGATTAGGAGGCTGAAGGTCCACCTCAATGGGTCTGGGAGAGAGTGTGAGGTGGCTGGAGTTGTGGGGAATGAGGCTTCTAGCAGCGAGGTGCAGTCTGTCTCTCGCTGTGAGGAGGCTGTAGTTGGGGTGGCAGCAACGGCTACCAGCAGTGAGGTGCAGCCCAGCACCTGCTACAAGTGGCGAGTAGTTCACAGTAATGGAAGGCGCATCAGAGTAAGGAAAGTTAAGAGTGAAGATCTGAAGGTAGGAAATCGCTTCTCTGTTCTTCAGGATGAATGTACTTCAGTGGCCAGTGAAGGTAAGGGTACTACTGCCCCTGCTAATGGAGGTAAGCGCATTCTTGTGGTTGGTGACTCTCAGGTAAGATACATTGACCGTGCTTTTTGTAATAGGAATAAGAAGATGAGAGATAGAGTGTGCTTCCCTGGAGCTGGTGTTGGGGACATTGTCAACAGGCTGGATAATATCATGTCAGGTAATGGGAGCAAGCCCATTATCTGTCTCAGTGCTGGTGGAAATGATATTGGGAAGGGTAGGAGAGAAGAGCTGCTAGATAAGTACAGGTCAGCTATTGATTTCATTAAGTCTAAGGGAGGGATCCCAATCATATGTAGCATCTTGCCTAGAAGGGGAGTAGGAAATGAATGGTTGTCTAGGGCAATTGGTGTAAATTGCTGGCTAGACAGATACTGCAAGGAACATGCAATCCCATTCATTGACAACTGGAACAACTTTTATGGCAAACATGATATGTATGCAAGGGATGGGGTACATCTCTCTGGGGCTGGGGTGGTAGCACTTGCAGACTCGATTGAGAAGGCCATTGGTGAAATGCCTATGATTTTAAACTGATGGAAGATAGAGGTATGGGTGTGTGTGGGAAACAAGCAGGTTGCAATACTTGGGTTGGAAACAGTAAATGTATAAAAGGCATTCAGCATGAAGTTATAAATAAAGACAATAGATCAGGTCAGCAAACAAAGGGGGACAGCAGAGGGCAGCAAGGGACTAGCTCCCTTAAGGTTTACTATACTAATAGCAGGAGTGTAAGAAATAAGATAGATGAGCTAAGATTAATTGCAAGTGCAGGAGACATAGATATTATTGCTATAACAGAGACCTGGCTCAATCTGAAAGATAGAGAGATGCCCTCTGAATGTCACATACAAGGCTATAAATTATTCCACACTGACAGGGTCAACAGGAAAGGTGGTGGAGTAGCGATGTATGTCAGAGACAATTTAAATTGTTGTGTTAGACAAGATATTAAATTAGAAGCGTCAGCCACTGAATCTGTTTGGTTACAGCTTCTCGAGGGCCGAGAAAAACTAATTTTGGGTGTGATTTACAGGGCCCCAAATCTTGATAGGGAGTGCAGTAAACTTCTATGGGACGAAATTCGTAAGGCATCTACATACGAAAATGTTGTGCTAATGGGAGATTTCAACTATAGACAGATTGACTGGAGCAATTTGACAGGAAATTTAGAGTCAGGTGACTTTCTTGATACGATCCAGGATTGTTTTTTAAAACAGTTTGTGACAGAGCCAACTAGGGGAAATAACCTCCTTGACTTGGTTCTTGCCAGTAGGGAAACACTAATTAATAATCTTGAGGTTAATGATGAGCTTGGGGAAAGTGATCACAAATCACTCAGTTTTAATATATCATGGAATTCCCCTAATAATGGCAATCAAGTCTCCGTCCCTGACTTTCGCTTGGCTGATTTCATAGGACTGAAAAATTACTTAGGTGGGCTGAACTGGAATGACCTGACTAAGGGTCAGGTAGGTGGTGATGGTTGCCGATATGATGCTTTCCAGGGCATAGTTCTAGCTGCTCAGTCAAATTATGTTCCAAATAGGGAAATCAGATCAAACAAAAATGATCCTAAATGGATGAACAATAGATTAAAATATCTGATTGGTCAAAAGAGAGGCATATATAGGCAAATCAAAAGAGGAGAGGGGCAATTGAGAAATCGATATATTCAGTTAAAGAGAGAAATAAAAAAGGGAATTAGAAAAGCAAAAAGAGATTATGAGGTTAAAGTTGCAAGAGAATCGAAGACTAACCCAAAAGGATTCTTTCAGGTATACAGAAGTAAGATCAGGGACAAGATAGGCCCACTCAAAAGTTCCTCGGGTCAGCTCACTGACAGTGATAAGGAAATGTGTAGAATTTTTAACACATACTTCCTCTCAGTTTTTACACAGGAGGATACCAGCGATATTCCAGTAATGATAAATTATGTAGAACAGGACGATAATAAACTGTGTACTATTAGGGTCACAAGTGACATGGTCCTTAGGCAAATAGATAAATTAAAACCTAACAAATCCCCAGGCCCTGATGAACTGTATGCAAGGGTTCTAAAGGAATGTAAAGAGGAGCTTAGCACACCTTTGGCTAATCTTTTCAACATATCACTACAAACTGGCATGGTGCCAGATAAGTGGAAAATGGCAAATGTGATACCTATTTTCAAAACAGGTGACAGGTCCTTAGCTTCGAACTATAGACCAATAAGCCTAACCTCCATAGTGGGAAAATTTATGGAATCAATAATTGCCGAGGCAGTTCGTAGCCACCTTGAAAAGCATAAATTAATCAACGAATCTCAGCATGGTTTTACAAAGGGGCGTTCCTGCCTTACGAATTTATTAACTTTTTTCACTAAGGTATTTGAGGAGGTAGATCATGGTAATGAATATGATATTGTGTATATGGACTTCAGTAAGGCTTTTGACAGGGTCCCACATCAGAGACTATTGAGGAAAATTAAAGCACATGGAATAGGAGGAGAAATTTTTTCCTGGATAGAGGCATGGTTGACAAATAGGCAGCAGAGAGTTTGCATAAATGGGGAGAAATCAGAGTGGGGAAGTGTCACGAGCGGTGTTCCACAGGGGTCAGTGTTGGGCCCCCTGCTGTTCACAATCTACATAAACGACATAGATGAGGGCATAAAGAGCGACATCGGCAAGTTTGCCGATGACACCAAAATAGGCCGTCGAATTCATTCTGACGAGGACATTCGAGCACTCCAGGAAGATTTGAATAGACTGATGCAGTGGTCGGAGAAGTGGCAGATGCAGTTTAATATAGACAAATGCAAAGTTCTAAATGTTGGACAGGACAATAATCATGCCACATATAAACTAAATAATGTAGATCTTAATATTACGGATTGCGAAAAAGATTTAGGAGTTCTGGTTAGCAGTAATCTGAAACCAAGACAACAGTGCATAAGTGTTCGCAATAAAGCTAATAGAATCCTTGGCTTCATATCAAGAAGCATAAATAATAGGAGTCCTCAGGTTGTTCTTCAACTCTATACATCCTTGGTTAGGCCTCATTTAGATTATGCTGCACAGTTTTGGTCACCTTATTACAGAATGGATATAAATTCTCTGGAAAATGTACAAAGGAGGATGACAAAGTTGATCCCATGTATCAGAAACCTTCCCTATGAGGATAGACTAAGGGCCCTGAATCTGCACTCTCTAGAAAGACGTAGAATTAGGGGGGATATGATTGAGGTGTATAAATGGAAGACAGGAATAAATAAAGGGGATGTAAATAGTGTGCTGAAAATATCTAGCCTAGACAGGACTCGCAGCAATGGTTTTAAGTTGGAAAAATTCAGATTCAGGAAGGATATAGGAAAGTACTGGTTTGGTAATAGAGTTGTGGATGAGTGGAACAAACTCCCAAGTACAGTTATAGAGGCCAGAACGTTGTGTAGCTTTAAAAATAGGTTGGATAAATACATGAGTGGATGTGGGTGGGTGTGAGTTAGACCTGATAGCTTGTGCTACCAGGTCGGTTGCCGTGTTCCTCCCTTAAGTCAATGTGACCTGACCTGACTAGGTTGGGTGCATTGGCTTAAGCCGGTAGGAGACTTGGACCTGCCTCGCATGGGCCAGTAGGCCTTCTGCAGTGTTCCTTCGTTCTTATGTTCTTATGTTCTTAAAATAGAAAGAGACAGGCGCTCCCTTTACAGGCGACGGAAAAGAATAACAGAGCCACAAAATTTGATTAACACAAGCCTATCCGATGTTATCCTGACGCCAAATGACTTCGAACAGGCGATAAATGACATGCCCATGCACTCTGCCCCAGGGCCAGACTCATGGAACTCTGTGTTCATCAAGAACTGCAAGAAGCCCCTATCACGAGCCTTTTCCATCCTATGGAGAGGGAGCATGGACACGGGGGTCGTCCCTCAGTTACTAAAAACAACAGACATAGCCCCACTCCACAAAGGGGGCAGTAAAGCAACAGCAAAGAACTACAGACCAATAGCACTAACATCCCATATCATAAAAATCTTTGAAAGGGTCCTAAGAAGCAAGATCACCACCCATCTAGAAACCCATCAGTTACACAACCCAGGGCAACATGGGTTTAGAACAGGTCGCTCCTGTCTGTCTCAACTACTGGATCACTACGACAAGGTCCTAAATGCACTAGAAGACAAAAAGAATGCAGATGTAATATATACAGACTTTGCAAAAGCCTTCGACAAGTGTGACCATGGCGTAATAGCGCACAAAATGCGCGCTAAAGGAATAACAGGAAAAGTCGGTCGATGGATCTATAATTTCCTCACTAACAGAACACAGAGAGTAGTCGTCAACAGAGTAAAGTCCGAGGCAGCTACGGTGAAAAGCTCTGTTCCACAAGGCACAGTACTAGCTCCCATCTTGTTCCTCATCCTCATATCCGACATAGACAAGGATGTCAGCCACAGCACCGTGTCTTCCTTTGCAGATGACACCCGAATCTGCATGACAGTGTCTTCCATTGCAGACACTGCAAGGCTCCAGGCGGACATCAACCAAATCTTTCAGTGGGCTGCAGAAAACAATATGAAGTTCAACGATGAGAAATTTCAATTACTCAGATATGGTAAACATGAGGAAATTAAATCTTCATCAGAGTACAAAACAAATTCTGGCCACAAAATAGAGCGAAACACCAACGTCAAAGACCTGGGAGTGATTATGTCGGAGGATCTCACCTTCAAGGACCATAACATTGTATCAATCGCATCTGCTAGAAAAATGACAGGATGGATAATGAGAACCTTCAAAACTAGGGAGGCCAAGCCCATGATGACACTCTTCAGGTCACTTGTTCTACCTAGGCTGGAATATTGCTGCACTCTAACAGCACCTTTCAAGGCAGGTGAAATTGCCGACCTAGAAAATGTACAGAGAACTTTCACGGCGCGCATAACGGAGATAAAACACCTCAATTACTGGGAGCGCTTGAGGTTTCTAAACCTGCATTCCCTGGAACGCAGGAGGGAGAGATACATGATTATATACACCTGGAAAATCCTAGAGGGACTAGTACCGAACTTGCACACGAAAATCACTCACTACGAAAGCAAAAGACTTGGCAGACGATGCACCATCCCCCCAATGAAAAGCAGGGGTGTCACTAGCACGTTAAGAGACCATACAATAAGTGTCAGGGGCCCGAGACTGTTCAACTGCCTCCCAGCACACATAAGGGGGATTACCAACAGACCCCTGGCAGTCTTCAAGCTGGCACTGGACAAGCACCTAAAGTCAGTTTCTGATCAGCCGGGCTGTGGCTCGTACGTTGGTTTGCGTGCAGCCAACAGCAACAGCCTGGTTGATCAGGCGCTGATCCACCAGGAGGCCTGGTCACAGACCGGGCCGCGGGGGCGTTGACCCCCGAAACTCTCTCCAGGTAAACTCCAGGTAAACTCCAGGGATCTGTCCTCTCCCCAGCCCTCTACGTTTTAAACACTAACGACATACCAACACCTGAATACCACAACACCATCACTCTAGCGTATGCAGAAAACATTACACAGCTCATCGCCCACTCCAGAATATATACACTCATACACATACACCCGCGCACATCAACCAAATAACTGCTGCAGCATACGGGCGCCTGGCAAACCTAAGAACAGCATTCCGACATCTAAATAAGGAGTCATTCAGGACCCTGTACACTGTGTACGTTAGGCCCATATTGGAATATGCACCGCCAGTTTGGAACTCTCACCTATCCAAGCATGTAAGGAAACTAGAGAAAGCGCAAAGGTTTGCAATAAGACTAGTCCGGAAGCTAAGGGATATGTCCTAGGAGGAAAGGTTAAGGGAAATCGACTTGGCGACACCAGAAGACAGGAGAGATAGGGGGGATATGATAACGACATATAAAATACTGTGAGGAATCGACAAGGTGGACAGAGACAGGATGTTCCAGAGACTGGACACATCAACAAGGGGTCACAGTTGGAAGTTGAATACTCAGATGAACCACAGGGATATTAAAAAGTATTTCTTCAGTCACAGAGCTGTCAGGAAGTGGAACAGCCCGGGTAGTGATGTAGTGGAGGTAGAATCCATACATAGCATTAAGAAGTATGATAAAGCTCATGGAGCGGGAAGAGTGACCGGGTAGCGGCCAGTTGAAGAGGCGGGCAGGAACTGTGACTCGACCCCTGCAACCACAACTAGGTAAGTACACAAAACACAAAATGAGGTCGACAGGATAGCCTTCTGGGAACAAAAATGGAAGATCAAATCCAATGCTGCAAAATCCAGCATTACGTATTTCAACTACAGGAAACGTGATCCTTCATTACCTGTCGAGCTCAGAACAGCTGACACCCGCACTTACTTCCCCAATCACAAAGTCTACCACTGTCCTCGGGGTAAATGTTAACAACCTTCTTCGTATGCACACACACATCCACTCAAAGCATGCCATACCCAGTAAAGCCTTTACAGGTTTCTGCAAGCTACGGCATGCCTCAACGTACCAAACTTTACCTCTATAAAACCTTAATACCACCTCTGATTACTTATTCTCCTCTAGCATTCTCTCTTGCAGCTAAGACCAACAAACATAAACTGCAGCGTATCCAGAACAAGGCTCTGCGCTGGGTGTTTGATGTCAGCTGGGATGACTTCGCCACAAGTGAGTCACTCCATGCCCAGTAAAGCATTCCTGAGCTGAACGTGTACTGGAAGACGCTCAGTGACAGACAGATTGACAAACTAGACACATGACTACTGAACCTGTCACCTTGACGAAGACATTCGCAGACCTGCTAACCCACACAATCTATTCTACTCCTTGTATGACCCTGCTCCTAACTCTGTTTATAGATAACTTCTACTCTCACTAGCCTGTCTTAACAGGTGTGGACCTTATAAGATGTACTTTTAAAATCCCTCCCCCTTTGCATCACCAATGAATTTTCTTACAGGTACCTTGCGCGTGTAATCGTTTGGTGTCCACCAAACCCGTTGCCTTATCAGTCCTTTTCCCCACATCAGTCTCTGAGAGACAATCGCATTAGCTACTGGGTTAAGCTCTGGTACTATCCCTTCCATTCATAACCTTCCTCTCACCAACCTACTCTTTTACTATCCCCACTTCCCCGCTCACCCCACAAGGGTCTTACCTATACATGTAATATGTAGGGAGGCACTGGTCAAAGGAATCTTACAGGAGCCATAAAGCCATAAATGAAATTGAAAAAAAAAACAAAAATATTCTTTTCTTATGCCAAATAAAAATCGAGAACAACATCCAGTATTGGGCCCTCACTTAAACGAGATGGGTCCTACAAAGATGACAGCAAGGAAATGAGTGAGCTACTAAAGTCCCAATATGATTCGGTTTTTAGCGAGCCGCTAACTAGACTGAGAGTCGAAGACCTAAATTAATTTTTTATGAGAGACACAGAATTTGGTAGACTCGAACCTAGCTGATATTATCCTGATGCCAAATGACTCTGAAAAGGCGATCAATGACATGCCCATGCACTCTGCCCCAGGCCCAGACTAATGGAACTCCGTGTTCATCAAGAACTGCAGGAAGCCCCTATCATGTGCTTTTAACATTCTATGGAGATAGATTAGATTTTGCCACCGAAGTGGCTAGTTTATTGTGCACCCCATATCCATCCTGTGGACGGTAGCGCGAGAGCATATGGATACACAAAAGGCCTAGGACTAGGCCCCAAAGGAATACATATGGATTTATATCTACATATCTGTAGTTCACTTATCTGTTACAAGCAAATTTAGGAAATTTGGTTAGTATATCTGGTATCTTATTTTCATTAATAAGATATCTTGACATGTCACATAGGTTATTATACTGTCTCTGTATTCCTCAATACCTGGAGTTTACCTGGAGAGAGTTCCGGGGGTCAACGCCCCCGCGGCCCGGTCTGTGACCAGGCCTTCTGGTGGATCAGAGCCTGATCAACCAGGCTGTTACTGCTGGCTGCACGCAAACCAACGTACGAGCCACAGCCCGACTGATCAGGAACCGACTTTAGGTGCTTGTCCAGTGCCAGCTTGAAGACTGCCAGGGGTCTGTTGGTAATCCCCCTTATGTATGCTGGGAGGCAGTTGAACAGTCTCGGGCCCCTGACGCTTATTGTATGGTCTCTTAACGTGCTAGTGACACCCCTGCTTTTCATTGGGGGGATGTTGCATCGTCTGCCAAGTCTTTTGTTTTCGTAGTGAGTGATTTTCGTGTGCAAGTTCGGTACTAGTCCCTCTAGGATTTTCCAGGTGTATATAATCATGTATCTCTCCCGCCTGCGTTCCAGGGAATACAGGTTTAGGAACCTCAAGCGCTCCCAGTAATTGAGGTGTTTTATCTCCGTTATGCGCGCCGTGAAGGTTCTCAGTACATTTTCTAGGTCAGCAATTTCACCTGCCTTGAAAGGTGCTGTTAGTGTGCAGCAATATTCCAGCCTAGATAGAACAAGTGACCTGAAGAGTGTCATCATGGGCTTGGCCTCCCTAGTTTTGAAGGTTCTTATTATCCATCCTGTCATTTTTCTAGCAGATGCGATTGATACAATGTTATGGTCCTTGAAGGTGAGATCCTCCGACATGATCACTCCCAGGTCTTTGACGTTGGTGTTTCGCTCTATTTTGTGGCCAGAATTTGTTTTGTACTCTGATGAAGATTTAATTTCCTCGTGTTTACCATATCTGAGTAATTGAAATTTCTCATCGTTGAATTTCATATTGTTTTCTGCGGCCCACTGAAAGATTTGGTTGATGTCCGCCTGGAGCCTTGCAGTGTCTGCAATGGAAGACACTGTCATGCAGATTCGGGTGTCATCTGCAAAGGAAGACACGGTGCTGTGGCTGACATCCTTGTCTATGTCAGATATGAGGATGAGGAACAAGATGGGAGCGAGTACTGTGCCTTATGGAACAGAGCTTTTCACCGTAGCTGCCTCGGACTTTACTCTGTTGACGACTACTGTGTTCTGTTAGTGAGGAAATTATAGATCCATCGACCAACTTTTCCTGTTATTCCTTTAGCACGCATTTTGTGCGCTATTACGCCAAGGTCACACTTGTCGAAGGCTTTTGCAAAGTCTGTATATATTACATCTGCATTCTTTTTGTCTTCTAATGCATCTAGGACCTTGTCGTAGTGACAATTAAGCACATAATGTTCAAGAGAGTGACCATTTGCCTGATCACATAATTTACATTTAGTTTGATCATCATCTGTGTGTCTCCCAAACTGCCAGAAGTACTTGTAACCAAGCCTAAGCCTGGCCACTACAACATCAGTCAGTCTGTTCACATTGCACGTTGCTCCATAAACATACTTATCTACGTTCATGTTATCATAGTGGGTTATAGATCTACTCAGGCTTCTAACTGCATTCCTATAACACAATCATTTTCATTATTTACTTCTCTCCTAATATTATTCCTAATGCTAGACACAGTTATACCAAAGTTATATTCTACATTCTCCTTCTGGGTACTCTTCTTGGCTAAGTAAATAAGTAAGTAAGTAAGTAACACATCAACTTTATCATGAAGGAGTAATCCAATGTGTGATGGGATCCATAGCAATTGTACATTAATTCCTTTGTCCCTAATTTTTGAGTATCTATACCTGGCTTCTCCAATGAGCATGTTGTTGGAGTCATTATATGAGTCAAGAGCCTTCAATGATAACGGCGGCGGCAGCGGCAGCAACTGTATCCTACCAGCTCTTCTTTCTCAAAAAAACATCCCCTCAAGGAAGGTTCCTTGATGTTGGTGAGGGGCTCTTGATTTAAGGAATTGGATCTGTGCTCCAGTTCCCCGAATTAAGCCTGAATGCCTTCCACATCCCCCCCAGGCGCTGTATAATCCTCCGGGTTTAGCGCTTCCCCCTTGATTATAATAATAATAATAATAATCAAAAAAAACATCGCTCATCAAAACTTGTGATGGCCTAAGTGAAGGTTCAACTACATGAACCCACGTAGACCACAACATGACCCAAGAATACTAAGAATGTAACCCAAATCTTGACAAAATTAGAAGATCTAAGGAAGACAGCCCTGCTAACCCAAACACTGCCTCCGCTGCCAGACAACCACTTAACCCAAGCTCCGAGAAAACAAGCCTTCTCCTCCATTGCTACACAGTATCTACTTCAGTGATACTATGAAAGGATATCGCAGAAGAAACAACACCAGTAATAAAAGAATAACAGCAAGGACCCTAGAACTCAACTTGTCTACCCAGCAGGACGCCAGTGTATCATCAACCCCTCTCTCCGCCGCCACCCAGGGAACAACAACAACAACAACAAACATGGCTGACTCCCCCTCCAACTCCACTCCCTTCAAAGGATTCACCCATGATAACTCAGGTATGATTATTCCTGACAATATCAAGGACTACATCGTTGCTCTAGAAAATGAAATCAAAGATATCAAAGCAACACTCGAGCGACGAGAATCCAAGATAACCAACCTCGAGAACAAGATCCAAAACCTTGAAGAGAAGATTACATCGGGAAGTGTTGACACAGAAAATACTCTAAAAGCAGCTATAGCCAGTCACACTGAGCAAATAACAACAATAAATATGAAGGTTGAAGAAGCAATCAAGGACTGGAATCAGAACATGCACACTCGACTAAATGAATACCTTGATTTCCAAGACGACAAAACTGAACAAGATAAGTTGTCTGATGCAGTTATAATAAACAGTCCACACATTCCTAGTGACATAACCCAAGAACAGTGCAAAGAAACTGCTATCAGGATAATACAGGACCACGTACAAGTCATCGTGCAAAACAATGAAATCAAAGAAACACGTTTGCTAGGAAAACCAGGAAGTAAACACAGTATAATGATCCGACTTCATTCATACGATAAAAGAAAGGACCTAATTAAATCAGCAATTACAATGAAAAATGGAGTGTACATAAATGAGTGTCTAACAAAAAAACGTCAAAACCTTCTGTTCAGGCTGAGAAAACTTAAACAGGAAAACAAAATACATCAGTGTTTCACGCGAGATGGGAAAATACTAGTAAGGAAAACATCAACAGGACAACCATATACCATCTCAAACGAACATGATTTCTCTACCTTCCTTAGAAAAGCTGACATTTCTGTAACAGATTAGATAAGTGCCCTTAATACATATATACGTGTGGTGCATATAGTGTACGTTACTATTATATTGTGCATTATTATTTTTATTATTTTTCATCACTAGCTAATGCCAACTACCTCCAATACTCTATACTTCTTTCTTACTGCTATTAATTGCTCATAATTTTAAATTTCAAGTCAAATCTTACTCCAAATTAATAATATTCAGTATTCTTACCTGTCCATTTAATTTTGTTTATCACTACTTGTTTTTTAGTCACTTTTCATTGTGTATGCAATTAGTGTATATTCCAATTACTTTTTTGCAAGTACCAAAACTATCTTTTGCTAGCTAGTACCAACTACCTCATTTTTTTTTTACTTTTTATTGTGCAATAAACTGCTCAATTTGTTTAATATTACAAATCAGATCTTACTCCTAAACCAATATTATTTCATAGTGACCATCTGTCCATTTAACTTTGTTTACCATTACTTAATTTTAGTCCCTTATATATTTTCTCCTTTATTTTAGCGTTATATAACTACCCTAGTTTATATATTCACAATTGTTAAAATAATCAAGGTGCTATTCTCAGGTGCTAAAGTAGAATAAGTTCACAATTTTGCCATTATATTCCAAAGCTCATTTATTTGATTACCACTTTATTGTTCACCACAACTTATATTAGTCCCTTTTATATTATAATTTTATACTATAATTCTAACTTTAAAGAATTACCTTTATAGTACTACCTACTATCATATTCCCAAGCTCCATTATTTGATCATCACTTTATTTGTATTAGTCCCTTTTATATTGTCTCCTTTATTTTAGCTTAAAAAAACAAAAACAAAAAAAAAACTACCTTAGCTCATTATTTTACATTTGTTAAATAATTCAGGTGCTATTTTTTAGCTTAAGACTATTTACTTTGTTTTATACTTAATTCTAACTATAGATTCACTACAAATCTTATGATTACAAGCATTGATCCTGATACCAACCTCTTATTTAATGACTTAAATGAATCAAACAGTTACTGTAATTACTACACTGCAGAACAATCAAAGGCACTTCTCAGTGCCAACAACAACATAACTATCTTTAACTACAATATCAGATCTTTAAGCAAGCATTACGATGACCTCATAGCATTACTAAATTCCTTACATGCCAATATGTCCATCATTACACTAACTGATGTCTATGCCATTCCTAGTTACACAGCCATACACAACTGTAGGCCAGACCAACAAGGGGGTGGCACAGCCATATACTACTCAGACCAACTAGAATGTATCACTAATACTTGCACAATATATAATAGCCAAATTCAAATCCAAATACCTACAAAAACCTCTCACATTGATAAACATCTACAAAGTTCCACAGTCAAACATTAGCCAATTTAGTCAAAACCTAGGAAGTATGATAACTGATGCACGCATGAACAAAGATCACTTACTACTCTCAGGTGACTTCAATATAAATCTCCTGCAAGACCAGGACCCACACGTTACTGAATTCACAAACACAATGAGTAACTGTATGTTGCAACCAACAGTAACAAAACCTACAAGAGTTACAGAGACTAGTGTTTCCCTACTTGACCACATCTGGACCAACACCATATCCCCTTTAAAATCAGGCATAATTACAGATAATACCACAGACCACTACCCTACTTTCCTCATAACAACTCTTGGTAAACTACCCCAAGACACTACTAAAGTCACCTTCAGACTTCACAATGAGGCAGCCATTAATAACTTCACAACAGCAGTAGCAAACATTGACTGGCACACTGAGCTAGAAATCTATACAGATATTGACGAATGTACTAATAATTTTCTAAAAAAGACCCAATACCTCTATAACAAGCACTGCCCTAAAAAAAACTAAACAGATGACAGCTAAGAGACTGAACAGTCCCTGGCTAACACCCAGCATTCTCAAATCCATAAATACAAAACACCAATATGAAAAACAGTACAGAATGGGTCACATAACCAGAGACCAAACAAAACGTTACTCGTCAATCCTAACCAGCCTGATAAGAAGGGCAAAAAAATTGTATTATGAGAACAGATTATCCAACTTACGAGGTGATATAAAAAAGACCTGGAAAACCCTATCAGAAATTCTGGGAACATAAAAGATATCACGAAATAGCGAAATAAAATTAGCAAAATCAGATGAACCCCAACTCCCACCAACAGAAACAGCAAACAGACTCAATGATTTCTTCTCCACTATAGGACAAAACCTTGCCAATAAAATCCCAAGCTCAGATACCCCACCAAATGACTACCTCACCGGCAACTACCCGAACACACTGTTCCTAGCTCCGACTAACCCATACAAAGTCTCCCTTATTATCAACGCACTAAAAAACAAGGCAGGAGATTTAAATACCTTACCACCCTTTATATACAAAAAAGTGTCACAAGTGCTGTCACCAATCATTGCAACACTCTTTAACAAATCCATTGAATCCTCCACCTTCCCTACAGTACTCAAAATAGCAAGGGTCACCCCGATCCACAAAGGAGGAGACCAAACAGAGTTGAATAACTATAGGCCAATATCCAACTTACACCCTCTCTCAAAAATCTTCGAAAAATTAATTCATAAACGAATCTACTCCTACCTTATCTCCCAAAACATACTCAACCCCTGCCAATTTGGATTCAGGCCTAATAAAAATACTAATGATGCTATTATACACATGCTAGAACATATATACACTGCAATAGAGAAAAAAGAAGTCCCACTGGGGATTTTCATTGACTTACGTAAAGCTTTTGATACAGTTGACCATGACTTGCTCCACGTAAAATTGTCACACTATGGTATAAGAGGGCACTCCCTCAACTACCTCAAGTCATACCTCAGCAACAGAAGCCAATATGTGTACGCAAATGGGGCAAACTCTTCTGCACAACCAATTACAGTTGGTGTCCCACAGGGAAGTGTCCTTGGCCCTCTTCTCTTTCTCCTATACATAAATGACCTACCAAATGCTTCGCAATTACTCAAACCCACACTATTTGCAGATGACACTACATACGTCTTCTCCCACCCGAGCCCAGTCACGCTAGCCAATACTGTAAATACCGAATTACAGAAAATATCTACCTGGATGAGGACTTACAAACTTACTCTAAACATTGACAAAACCTACTTCATTCAGTTTGGTAACAGAGCTACAGATGTCCCTCTTAACATAATGATAAACGGATCACCTATCACAAAGCTAACAGAGGGAAAATTCTTAGGAATCCACCTTGATAATAGACTCAAATTTCATACACTTAACTCTGATATTAACCCTCCCCTCAAACATCTCCTTGCCAACCTCAACAGAACACATGACCATAACACAAGGCACAGATCACTCTTTGAAGTTCCTCGTGTCCATCTCACACTATGCAAAAACTCAATGCACATAAAAGGCCCTAAAATCTGGAATTCATTACCTGTAAATATAAAAGAAACACTACCTGTTTATAAATTCAAGTCTCTTCTCAAAGATCACTTACTCACCCAAAACCAAATAAATACTGAATAACTGAACCTTATAAATTGTATATCTTAAATGTTTCTCACAATTATATCACATAAATGTTGAACCTAAAACCCAATCTAACTTTATTATTTTTTAAATACACTACCTAACAGAATACTCCATATGACTGAATGTTTACCTGGAGTTTACCTGGAGAGAGTTTCGGGGGTCAACGCCCCCGCGGCCCGGTCTGTGACCAGGCCTCCTGGTGGATCAGCGCCTGATCAACCAGGCTGTTGCTGCTGGCTGCACGCAAACCAACGTACGAGCCACAGCCCGGCTGATCAGGAACTGACTTTAGGTGCTTGTCCAGTGCCAGCTTGAAGACTGCCAGGGGTCTGTTGGTAATCCCCCTTATGTGTGCTGGGAGGCAGTTGAACAGTCTCGGGCCCCTGACACTTATTGTATGGTCTCTTAACGTGCTAGTGATACCCCTGCTTTTCATTGGGGGGATGGTGCATCGTCTGCCAAATCTTTTGCTTTCGTAGTGAGTGATTTTCGTGTGCAAGTTCGGTACTAGTCCCTCTAGGATTTTCCAGGTGTATATAATCATGTATCTCTCCCTCCTGCGTTCCAGGGAATACAGGTTTAGAAACCCCAAGCGCTCCCAGTAATTGAGGTGTTTTATCTCCGTTATGCGCGCCGTGAAAGTTCTCTGTACATTTTCTAGGTCGGCAATTTCACCTGCCTTGAAAGGTGCTGTTAGAGTGCAGCAATATTCCAGCCTAGATAGAACAAGTGACCTGAAGAGTGTCATCATGGGCTTGGCCTCCCTAGTTTTGAAGGTTCTCATTATCCATCCTGTCATTTTTCTAGCAGATGCGATTGATACAATGTTATGGTCCTTGAAGGTGAGATCCTCCGACATAATCACTCCCAGGTCTTTGACGTTGGTGTTTCGCTCTATTTTGTGGCCAGAATTTGTTTTGTACTCTGATGAAGATTTAATTTCCTCATGTTTACCATATCTGAGTAATTGAAATTTCTCATCGTTGAACTTCATATTGTTTTCTGCAGCCCACTGAAAGATTTGGTTGATGTCCGCCTGGAGCCTTGCAGTGTCTGCAATGGAAGATACTGTCATGCAGATTCGGGTGTCATCTGCAAAGGAAGACACGGTGCTGTGGCTGACATCCTTGTCTATGTCGGATATGAGGATGAGGAACAAGATGGGAGCTAGTACTGTGCCTTGTGGAACAGAGCTTTTCACCGTAGCTGCCTCGGACTTTACTCTGTTGACGACTACTCTCTGTGTTCTGTTAGTGAGGAAATTATAGATCCATCGACCGACTTTTCCTGTTATTCCTTTAGCGCGCATTTTGTGCGCTATTACGCCATGGTCACACTTGTCGAAGGCTTTTGCAAAGTCTGTATATATTACATCTGCATTCTTTTTGTCTTCTAGTGCATTTAGGACCTTGTCGTAGTGATCCAGTAGTTGAGACAGACAGGAGCGACCTGTTCTAAACCCATGTTGCCCTGGGTTGTGTAACTGATGGGTTTCTAGATGGGTGGTGATCTTGCTTCTTAGGACCCTTTCAAAGATTTTTATGATATGGGATGTTAGTGCTATTGGTCTGTAGTTCTTTGCTGTTGCTTTACTGCCCCCTTTGTGGAGTGGGGCTATGTCTGTTGTTTTTAGTAACTGAGGGACGACCCCCGTGTCCATATGACCTGTCTTTGTAATACTCACTTGTGCTTTATAGTAATCTGTTTACATTAATGTTTTATCACTGATTTCATCATTGCTTAGTTAATCGTAAGTTAATTTTAAGCCAGCCCGTAATGCTATGCATAGTATAAGTGGCTTTGGCATGCTGCTCTTATCTGTATTTTTTTGTACCTCTGTATGTGTGCTCAAATGATGACATAGAATCAGTAATGATGATAGAGTCAAGCTCAGTGTCATAGGTTAGCTTTAGCGCCATTAGGATTGCAAACAATTCGGTTTGCAGTGTAGACGCCCAGTTGTTAATTCTTATGCCTAATTCAAATTTATTATCGTTCTTAACTAGGGAGGTGGCAACAAGAGCAGATGCAGCCCTGCCAGAAGACTCCTGTTTAGATCCATCAGTGTATATAACTTGTGATAACTTATTACTACCAGCTAGGTGAGAAATTTCTTCTTGAGCAGTTGCTCTAACAAGAGATTTAAGGAAGGGATTACTAGCAATGAGCTTCTTGGGAGGGACTTGCAGGTATGTGATATTAAATGAACACATCTTCCACGGAGGGGTGAAATGCTCTTGTTGCCTACAGTGATACAGTTCATGCAGGTTATAAAACTTAATGCAATTGCACGTTTTCACAATCCATTTAGATCTGTGTATATTTACCTCTAGACACTTGGTAAGATTCATTGTGACAGTGTCTGGTTCGTTTCTCAACATTCTAATACTGAGTACAGTGTTAATCTCAACAATCCTATCACTGATACTAGAAATACCAAGCTCCTCATGTTAAGAACTTTTGTAGATCTGGGACAGCCAAGAATAATCCTGAGAGCTTCATTTTGCATTAACTCCAAGGGTCGGAGAGAACTTTTTCTAGCTAATATTAACATGGGAGCAGCATAATCAATTAAGGACCTAACATAGGCTATGTACATCATTCTCACGATTCTCACATTAGCACCATAGTTGGGGTTGTAGCCAGCAACAGCTTTGAGAGCATTTAGCCTAGCTTTGCATTTCTTGTTTAGTTGTGGTATAGTGGATTTGTTAAAGGGTACATCTACACCAAGATATCTGTAAGTTTTAACGTAGCTAATGATTTCACCCTGCAAATAGATGGGTGGGGGATGTCGTTTGCTTGTTAATATCTTTGTTTTAGAGGAAGATATTATGAGGCCTAGTCGATTACAAATTGCTTGAACTTCATTAAGAATGGTATTCATCTTCTTATGCCCTGTTGTATGGATCATGATATCATCAGCATAGCTTATAGCTATATGTTTAGGTGAGGCAGGTAGAGCATTTAGGAGAGCATTAATCAGAATATTAAATAGCATGGGACTAAGAACTCCTCCCTGCTGTGTACCTAAAGACATTTCTTTAGAATCACTTCTGAAGCCTTGGTAAAGGACAGAGGATACTCTATTTGACAGGTATCCTATTATCCAGCAGAGTAATCTACCACCAATATTCATTTTGGCTAGTTCATGTAGTATAACGGTTCTGGTCGCAATATCAAATGCAGATTTTAGATCAAGAAAAGTGGTAAAACTAGTAGAGGTGTGTGCAGTGAGAAAGGTGGAAATACAGTTCTGCACACTTTTACCTTTCATGAACCCATAGAGGTAGGGGGAAAGTTGGTGTCTGATTCTGTAGTATGGAGAGATAGCATAGACGGCTCACTAAGCGCTGTCATTTTGGGATTTCAGTATCTCACTCATTTCTTTGCTGTCATCTGTATTAAGTCCCATCGTGTTTAAGTAGGGGCCCAATACTGGAGGTTGTTTTTGCCCTACATATGACATAAGAAAAGAAGTATTTTTTTTTCAGTTTCTTTTATGACTAAGTTCTTCCTGTGTTTCTTGGGTCCTGTACGATTCCTTAGGCTTAAGTTTGATATTTTCTATTTCTATGTTCTATTTTTCTATTGCCTCCCTTCGTATTTCAGATATACTGGCCCCTTTCAGTAGCTCTGTGATTCTTCCCCTTCACCTGTAGAGGGAGCATCTCTCTTTTCCTAGTTTACATCTCTTCTTTTTTCTTAAAAGAATGTGCTTTGAGCACATTCAGATTTGATCCAAGGTAGGGGAAAACCGATCTAGTTTCTGAAAACAAGAGACCTTCACTAGCATGTAGATAGTAGGGAGTCAGGAAAAACTGCTGTAGGGAACCCTGTCACATAAAATCCTGACAAACAGAAATCAAATCTGTGCAAATTCTCTGCCTTGGGCATCTGTAGGAATGGAATATCTGGGAAAATAAGTGGGACGTGCAGTTTTGACCATCAAAAAGAAAAATGCCATGACCACATGACTAAAGAAGTATGCAATTCTTCTTCACCCTCAAATGTCTTATTCTTCAGTCCATGAAAGAAAATGTTACAACACAAACTGTTAGGCACACTATTTAAAAGGGACAAGGTACAGATCACACAGACCTTCAAATTCAAATTCAAATTTATTTCTTTGCAAGTAGTACATTGAGATTATGTATTTACAATAATGGGTTGCAATGCAAAGAAAGCCTCCATTATGCGTCGGCATTATGGGCCGACTTAATTTATTGGCTTACTGACTACTTAACACTAAAGAAATTTATTATAGTTGTACAGTAGTTCTATTAATTATAAGTGAATCTAATTGGGAAACAAACCAGGGTAGTTACAACCCCTCCAGAGAAAGAGATTTTTTAGTGCCAGGAAGAAAAAGAAACCGGCAGGAAATTAAAGAAACCGTAAACCACCTTGGATCACTACTGGAGTGAAGGCATAATCAGTGCCCCCCCCCCAGCTAGAACAACAGATATTAGTGCCCGAACAAAGCTCCCCTAGATATCATCAACACGACAGCATTTATTTTTGCAAATATACAGGGTCTAAAGCCATCATCAGTGGACTGCTTACAGAGTCAAATGTAATGTTTGCAGGTTTCAGAGAGACCCACAGAAAGGATCACATTGACAACGAAATATGGATTCCTAGATATGACTTATTCAGATGCCACAGAAAAAGCACACAACAAGGGAAAGGGGGGATTGGCCTGTATGTCACAGAGTCGCTCATTTGCTCGGAATTACTAAATACCACAAATTATGTAGTTGAAATTTTGGTAGTAAAGATTGAAAACCAAAATCTTGTCATTGTGGTTGTATACAAGCCGCCAGACGCAACTTCCCAACAATTCAAGGAACAGTTTTTGAAAATTGATTACTGTCTGGAAAATCTCCCAATTTCTGCTCCCAAACATCCTGCTGCTGGATGATTTCAACTTAAGACACCTAAAATGAGGGAATGTACCAAGTAATGTTTTGGCAGAGATAACCCCAGGAGGAAGCTCAGATGAAAATTAGCGAACACATGGGATGTTAAATCTCTAACAAATTCACCTTAAGCTAGCAAATAGTGGAGCCAACAAGACTGGAAAATACACTTAACTTCATCTTCACAAATAATGATGACCTCGTACGAAATATAACAGTATGAAAGACAATACACTCAGATTACAACACGATAGAGGTACAGACATGTATGCACGGGGCTCCTGACCAGCAAAATGAGTTCAGTTATGAGGGTGTTTTCACCAAATTCAAGTTCAGTAATAAAAACAATGGGGTCAAATCAATCATGTCCTAAATGAAACGAGCTGGAAAACTATCCTAAACAACACGGATCTGAACCTTTGCCTAGAAATAATTAACTCTGTGAAACACCAGTTTAGTAGCTAAACTGAAGAAGCATTCTCTTGTTATCACTGAGACCACAATTGTTATATTTTAATCATGGGAAAGTGCTTAACCAGGGTCAGTAATGTCTGTTGAACGCAAAACATTCAGATGCGATCCAAGTAAAGTGAAGATAATATTAGTTCCTCGGATCAAGAAACTCTCATTAGCACCAAGGCAAAGAATGCACTAATGTAAAATAATCCTATACCATATCAGGATCAAAAGTGACAAACTCTCACCTACACACTTCATTATCAAACCAACCTTCTGAGGAGGACACACCAGTCTTCAAACTCTGAAGTACACCAGAGGAAGCTTTCTCCGGTTATCACATGGACACACTGTCTGGGAAAGACCTACGTGATATTGCTCACAGGGCACCACGCATGCAAATTGTCTCATGAATTTTGTCCCAGATACAATATACCAGCACTGAAATTTTGAAGTCCATCAAACAAAACGTTCTCGAGCTATAAACGATAATTTTGGAGAAACGAAAAATGTTGCAGAGAAAAGTGCCGATAACAGGAAAGTCTCTCAGTTAAATTTTAAAAACGCCATAAAAAAAATGCCTTTTTTATTTTAGTATTTTTCTCTTTTTTATTTTAGTATTTTTCTCTTTTTTATTTTATTTCACTTCTCCATTTTTTATATTCTATTTTCAGATTCTTTAAGAAAATCCAATTGGATAAAACGTTTTTTAAGAAATTGGCGAACTGCCCGCGGTCTGGTGACAAAAGCCTTCATTTCACACGCTGAGGGTCCGGGTTCGATTATGGGGAAAAGACAGGAATAATTTAGCTTTCAGTTATGAACGGGACAAGAGCCCAAACTAGGATACGTAGCAGCCGAGATTGCTAGTGAAATGTCCCTAGAGTATTTAACCAGAAACTAGTAATCTTGCAGTGTACATTGAAGCTAGTTAGGGAAACCCCCAGAGAATACAGGATGTCCATAGGATGTATGCTGGGATTACTAACATTATTTAACTGACTACGCGAACTATTTCCCTGTATATATGACATCTGAGAAAGAAGTGATATAGACATTAAGTTAGCCTGGTTAGGTGGCCCGGTGGCCTGGTGGCTAAAGCTCCTGCTTCACACATGGAGGGCCCAGGTTCGATTCCCGGCGGGTGGACACGTTTCCTTACACCTATTGTCCTGTTCACCTAGCAGCAAATAGGTACCTGGGTGTTAGTCGACTGGTGTTGGTCGTATCCTGGGGGACAAGATTAAGGACCCCAATGGAAATAAGTTAGACAGTCCTCGATGACGCACTGACTTTCTTGGGTTAACCTGGGTGGCTAACCCTCCGGGGTTAAAAATCCCAACGAAATCTTATCTTAGACTCAGAGAATTTCTAGTTAGGATAGACTCCATACCACAAGTAAGTATATTCCAGTTTGTGCATGGGGCAACAAAGGCCGATAGTCCTGTAGCTCAGTTAACATTACCACAGTGAAATAAGGAAGCTGTAAGAAATTACTTGCATGAATTGCACAGGTATTAACTTGAAATATTACATGCATGTAACATGAGCTAGGTGTAACTAAAAACAGTTATTACTTACCAGGGTTAGTTACACCTCTGAGGTAAGTGGGGCTTAGTTGCAGTAGGTCGCAGCACTGTCACTCCTTCGTTGTCCACCTCCTCAACCACACTCACACCAAGTGACCTAATATTAATTAAATTATAAACTTTAATACCAGTAACTCTGGTAATTTAGAGAGTAAGTGGACTGTATGATGGGTTTGACTTAATAGGGATCTGTTGAGTCCACAGCATATAAGTAATGATATATGAATATTATACAAAAATTTATAAAGCAAAATTTAACTGGAGCAATCACCTTAGTTATGTTGGATCACCATTAATTACGTGTAGAGCACTTCCTAACGCCTACCTAACAAACAGAATCTAAACTAGCCGGTCAGTAATTTAGTTGCTAGGTAACAACGACGTACTTTCCTGGGTGTGCTGTAATGACGACCCCTCAAGGGAGATTCCTTGATACTGGTGAGGGGCTCTTGATGTAGGGAATTGGATCTGTGCTCCGGTTCCCTGAATTGAGTCTGAATACCTTCCACCCCCCCCAGGCGCTGTATAATCCTACGGGTTTAGCGCTCCCGCATGATTATAATAATAATAATACTGTAATGACGCCGCACCTCACTGAAGTCCATAATGCCGTCTTACTGTGACTGCTTCAAGAGCAAATTAATCAGTACTCCAGCGTACGAAGATTATAGATGACTTGATGCATTAGCGACGCCTCCCCACACTTGTACCGCAGACGCTCGGTTAAACACTCAAGTTTCAACCAGTTTCCTTAATTAAATATGACGTCATTCCTGTGTATTTCACTTTTCAACCTTATTTTGCTATTTTCATGTGGATATGTACAATTATAGATGCACACAACATTCACATATTTTATAGTCTCTCATTCACGTCAGTACACTCCTTATTGGACGTGATTAAACCAGTTATTCTCTATTACACACCACTATTAATTATAGTCATATACGTCGACGCAAACTCCCCCTCCTTACCCCAGCTGGTGTGACGCACCCCCCCTTCCCCCAGCTGGTGTGACGCACCCCCCCTTCCCCCAGCTGGTGTGACGCACCCCCCCCTTCCCCCAGCTGGTGTGACGGTTCATTTTACAATTCCCGTTTTTATTTTAGTCACATCAATATTGCATTATTTAATTTTTTCACTCTAAATCTAGAAAAATTGTAAAATTTTTCCAAAGAAGCCTTGTGAGGGTAAGATAATGATGCGTTGCCTGTTACCTGGAGGTTACCTGGAGAGAGTTCCGGGGGTCAACGCCCCCGCGGCCCGGTCTGAGACCAGGCCTCCTGGTGGATCAGAGCCTGATCAACCAGGCTGTTGCTGCTGGCTGCACGCAAACCAACATACGAGCCACAGCCCGGCTGATCCGGAACTGACTTTAGGTGCTTGTCCAGTGCCAGCTTGAAGACTGCCAGGGGTCTGTTGGTAATCCCCCTTATGTGTGCTGGGAGGCAGTTGAACAGTCTCGGGCCCCTGACACTTATTGTATGGTCTCTTAACGTGCTAGTGACACCCCTGCTTTTCATTGGGGGGATGGTGCATCGTCTGCCAAGTCTTTTGCTTTCGTAGTGAGTGATTTTCGTGTGCAAGTTCGGTACTAGTCCCTCTAGGATTTTCCAGGTGTATATAATCATGTATCTCTCCCTCCTGCGTTCCAGGGAATACAGGTTTAGGAACCTCAAGCGCTCCCAATAATTGAGGTGTTTTATCTCCGTTATGCGCGCCGTGAAAGTTCTCTGTACATTCTCTAGGTCGGCAATTTCACCTGCCTTGAAAGGTGCTGTTAGTGTGCAGCAATATTCCAGCCTAGATAGAACAAGTGACCTGAAGAGTGTCATCATGGGCTTGGCCTCCCTAGTTTTGAAGGTTCTCATTATCCATCCTGTCATTTTTCTAGCAGATGCGATTGATACAATGTTATGGTCCTTGAAGGTGAGATCCTCCGACATGATCACTCCCAGGTCTTTGACGTTGGTGTTTCGCTCTATTTTGTGGCCAGAATTTGTTTTGTACTCTGATGAAGATTTAATTTCCTCATGTTTACCATATCTGAGTAATTGAAATTTCTCATCGTTGAACTTCATATTGTTTTCTGCAGCCCACTGAAAGATTTGGTTGATGTCTGCCTGGAGCTTTGCAGTGTCTGCAATGGAAGACACTGTCATGCAGATTCGGGTGTCATCTGCAAAGGAAGACATGGTGCTGTGGCTGACATCCTTGTCTATGTCGGATATAAGGATGAGGAACAAGATGGGAGCGAGTACTGTGCCTTGTGGAACAGAGCTTTTCACCGTAGCTGCCTCGGACTTTACTCTGTTGACGACTACTCTCTGTGTTCTGTTAGTGAGGAAATTATAGATCCATCGACCGACTTTTCCTGTTATTCCTTTAGCACGCATTTTGTGCGCTATTACGCCATGGTCACACTTGTCGAAGGCTTTTGCAAAGTCTGTATATATTACATCTGCATTCTTTTTGTCTTCTAGTGCATTTAGGACCTTGTCGTAGTGGTCCAATAGTTGAGACAGACAGGAGCGACCTGTTCTAAACCCATGTTGCCCTGGGTTGTGTAACTGATGGGTTTCTAGATGGGTGGTGATCTTGCTTCTTAGGACCCTTTCAAAGATTTTTATGATATGGGATGTTAGTGCTATTGGTCTGTAGTTTTTTGCTGTTGCTTTACTGCCCCCTTTGTGGAGTGGGGCTATGTCTGTTGTTTTTAGTAACTGTGGGACGACCCCCGTGTCCATGCTCCCTCTCCATAGGATGGAAAAGGCTCGTGATAGGGGCTTCTTGCAGTTCTTGATGAACACAGAGTTCCATGAGTCTGGCCCTGGGGCAGAGTGCATGGGCATGTCATTTATCGCCTGTTCGAAGTCATTTGGCGTCAGGATAACATCGGATAGGCTTGTGTTAATCAAATTTTGTGGCTCTCTCATAAAAAATTCATTTTGATCTTCGACTCTCAGTCTGGTTAGCGGCTTGCTAAAAACTGAGTCATATTGGGACTTGAGTAGCTCACTCATTTCCTTGTTGTCATCTGTGTAGGACCCATCTTGTTTAAGTAGGGGCCCAATACTGGACGTTGTTCTCGATTTTGATTTGGCATAGGAGAAGAAATACTTTGGGTTTCTTTCGATTTCATTTATGGCTTTTAGTTCTTCCCGCGATTCCTAACTCCTAAAGGATTCTTTTAGCTTAAGTTCGATGCTTGCTATTTCTCTGACCAGTGTCTCCCTACGCATTTCAGATATATTGACCTCTTTTAGCCGCTCTGTTATTCTTTTCCGTCGCCTGTAAAGGGAGCGCCTGTCTCTTTCTGTTTTACATCTAATCCTCCTTTTTCTTAGAGGAATAATCTGTTCTAGGCATAAGTTGGGGTCTGTGTTGCTTAGTATATCTTCCCAGCTTATATCGGTTAGGACTTGGTTTACTTGGTCCCACTTTATGTTTTTGTTATTGAAGTTGAATTTGGTGAATGCTCCCTCGTGACTAATCTCCTTATGTCGGTCTGGGGCTCCGCGCATACATGACTGAACCTCAATTATGTTGTGATCTGAGTATATTGTTTTTGATATGGTGATATTTCTTATCAGATCATCATTGTTAGTGAAGATGAGGTCTAGTGTATTCTCCAGTCTAGTAGGCTCTATTATTTGCTGGTTTAAATTGAATTTTGTGCAGAGATTTAAAAGCTCGCGTGAGTGTGAGTTTTCATCAGAGCTGCCTCCTGGTGTTATTACTGCAACAATATTATTTGCTATATTCCTCCATTTTAGGTGCCTTAAGTTGAAATCCCCCAGGAGCAAGATGTTGGGTGCAGGAGCTGGAAGGTTTTCCAGACAGTGGTCAATTTTTAACAGCTGTTCCTGGAAAGCAAAAGACTTGGCAGACGATGCACCATCCCCCCAATGAAAAGCAGGGGTGTCACTAGCACGTTAAGAGACCATACAATAAGTGTCAGGGGACCGAGACTGTTCAACTGCCTCCCAGCACACATAAGGGGGATTACCAACAGACCCCTGGCAGTCTTCAAGCTGGCACTGGACAAGCACCTAAAGGCAGTTCCTGATCAGCCGGGCTGTGGCTCGTACGTTGGTTTGCGTGCAGCCAGCAGCAACAGCCTGGTTGATCAGGCGCTGATCCACCAGGAGGCCTGGTCACAGACCGGGCCGCGGGGGCGTTGACCCCCGAAACTCTCTCCAGGTAAACTCTCTCCAGGTAAGATGTTGCATCCGGAGGCTTGTAGACTATCACAATGACTAGGTTTTGGTTCTCGACCTTTACTGCTAAAACTTCCACTACATCATTTGAGGCATTTAGCAGTTCTGTGCAAACAAGTGACTCTGCAATGTACAGGCCAACCCCCCCCTTTTGCCTGTTCACTCTGTCACATCTGTATAGGTTGTAACCTGGGATCCATATTTCGTTGTCCAAGTGATCCTTTATGTGGGTCTCAGTGAAAGCCGCGAACATTGCCTTTGCCTCTGCAAGCAGTCCACGGATGAAAGGTATTTTGTTGTTTGTTGCTGGCTTTAGACCCTGTATATTTGCAAAGAAGAATGTTATCGGACTGGTGGTATTGTTGGTACTGGGGGGGGATTTTTTTTCCGGCATTAGTATCTGTATCTGTTGGTTTGGAGTGGAGGCCATCGACTGTGGTTCCACTCCAGGAATGACTGGATTTGGTGTACGATTTCTGCCATTTCCTGCCAGTTTTTTTTCCTTCCTGGCACTAAAAAACCTCTCCCTCTTGAGTGGCTGTGGCTACCCAGGTTTTCCCATGGCCTGGATGTTTTGTATCTTTTTGTCCCCTTTAGATGGTATGCCTGGCAATTTAAGTTATAGCACAGTCTTTCCTGTACTGAAGAGGTACACAGTTCAGGGTGAAAAGGCTTACAGGAAGGGAGTTTGCATTTTCCTGTTGTCATATGGGCATGGCATTTCCTAGGGTGGTCATAGTTGCACGTCCCATCTGTTTTTCCAGATTTCCCATGCCAGCAGATACCGAGTGCATAGTATGTGCACAGGCTTGGTTTCCGTTTGCCTTGGGTTTCTGTGACTGTATTCCCTGTCTTACTTCTATCCTCCCTAGCACCAACAATGGAGCTCCCACCATTTGTTTTTGGTAATATATCCTCACTATTGCTAGTGGAGTCCTCTTGTTTGCTATTTCCTGCGGTATTTCTAGTTTGCAATATTGGTTTTATCTTATCTTTGACTACACTTGTTTCCCTACTATGGCTCCTGTCCCCTATGAGGTCATTCATATGTATTCCTTCCTGCGTATAATTCCCGACTACCTGGACAAAATCTCCAGCTTCACCATTACTGTCTCCCAGGACAGCATCTCCAGCTTCCCCATTACTGTCTCCCAGGACAGCATCTCCAGCTTCACCATTACTGTCTCCCAGGACAGCACCTCCAGCTTCACCATTACTGTCTCCCAGGACAGCACCTCCAGCTTCCCCATTACTGTCTCCCAGGACAGCACTATCAGCCCCCCATTTACTGACTACCAGGACATCATCTCCAGCCTTACAGTTTCTGACTACATGGCCAGTATCAAGGGCAGTACCATTCAGCCCGGACTTTTTATGTTCCCATCTGTTGTAGAAAGCTTCCAGGTTTTCTATGAAAGCAGCTTTGATGTTGACCTCTTTTAATACCCTTGTGATTTTAGTCCACAGATTTATCTCATTTGGGCATACCCAAAAACACTTCCCTGTTTTAATACTGCTTGTAGCTAGTTCTTGGATATCTGCACAAGGGGCGTGACACCAATTTCCACAGAAATGACAATTTATGCATGTGGAAGCCCGTTTGTTTGACTGACCACAGACTACACACAGCTTCATAATGATTTGAATGGTTGATTTACTGCAATTCTACTAGCAACCTCTTGAATATTCTATTAATAACCTGCTAGGTGGTGCACAACGAAACCGTTTGAAACCAGTCCAGGGTTCGGACCAGTCAAGGGTTCGGACCAGTCAAGGGTTCGGACCAGTCTATCTGATCTGATCAGTGGGTCACTTATTTAAACCATACTGGTCGGTGATTTGAGCTAACACATGAAGGATCTACTGGAAATTATCTACCCGAGTAATATGTGATTTGATTGATACAAAAGTATAACTTGCGTGTTGAAGAGCCGGTGACTGCTGGCACTCCTACAATGACGAACGGTCGAGCCTCCACCTTTGTTTATCAATCGCTGTATCTAGCTTCTCTATTTTTTTTTTCCGTCTCCACCACAATAAATGCTATATTATCACTATAGTTGACTGGTGCAAATTTTGGAGGAAGGGCGCTTTTTCTGTAGTAATAATTACTTCTCGTTGTGTATATTGCGACCGCTGGTAACTACAGGTTATATGAAATTCACAGTAACGTCTGGTATTTCAAGAAAAAGAAACTAATGAAAGACACTCCACTCCACTAAGTACCATTATAATACTGGTTAGTTGCTACTACAACACTGTATTCTGCTATTCACTGGTATCACTAGATTATATGCGAGTACACTAGCAAGCCAGGAAGATTATTAAAAACAGCTGACCTGTGGTAAGTTTCTGGCGACTTCTGGCACCTGCCTCTATAGGCTTATCACTTCATTTACAAATTCACCTGTTTTCAAATGACACTTTAGCCTTTATCATGTGTCAACAGTGACTGCCAGAGTTATGTGTCAGCAGTGACTGCCAGAGTTATGTGTCAGCAGTGACTGCCAAAGTTATGTGTCAACAGTGACTGCCAGAGTTATGTGTCAACAGTGACTGCCAGAGTTATGTGTCAACAGTGACTGCCAGAGTTATGTGTCAACAGTGACTGTCAGAGTTATGTGTCAACAGTGACTGCCAGAGTTATGTGTCAACAGTGACTGCCAGAGTTATGTGTCAACAGTGACTGCCAGAGTTATGTGTCAACAGTGACTGTCAGAGTTATGTGTCAACAGTGACTGCCAGAGTTATGTGTCAACAGTGACTGCCAGAGTTATGTGTCAACAGTGACTGTCAGAGTTATGTGTCAACAGTGACTGTCAGAGTTATGTGTCAACAGTGACTGTCAGAGTTATGTGTCAACAGTGACTGCCAGAGTTATGTGTCAACAGTGACTGTCAGAGTTATGTGTCAACAGTGACTGCCAGAGTTATGTGTCAACAGTGACTGCCAGAGTTATGTGTCAACAGTGACTGCCAGAGTTATGTGTCAACAGTGACTGCCAGAGTTATGTGTCAACAGTGACTGTCAGAGTTATGTGTCAACAGTGACTGTCAGAGTTATGTGTCAACAGTGACTGCCAGAGTTATGTGTCAACAGTGACTGTCAGAGTTATGTGTCAACAGTGACTGTCAGAGTTATGTGTCAACAGTGACTGTCAGAGTTATGTGTCAACAGTGACTGCCAGAGTTAAGTGTCAACAGTGACTGTCAGAGTTATGTGTCAACAGTGACTGTCAGAGTTATGTGTCAACAGTGACTGCCAGAGTTATGTGACAACAGTGACTGTCAGAGTTATGTGTCAACAGTGACTGTCAGAGTTATGTGTCAACAGTGACTGTCAGAGTTATGTGTCAACAGTGACTGTCAGAGTTATATATCAACAGTGACTGCCAGAGTTATGTGTCAGCAGTGACTGCCAGAGTTATGTGTCAACAGTGACTGCCAGAGTTATGTGTCAACAGTGACTGCCAGAGTTATGTGTCAACAGTGACTGCCAGAGTTATGTGTCAGCAGTGACTGTCAGAGTTATGTGTCAACAGTGACTGCCAGAGTTATGTGTCAGCAATGACTGTCAGAGTTGTGTCAGCAGTGACTGGCAGAGTTATGTGTCAGCAGTGACTGGCAGAGTTATGTGTCAGCAGTGACTGTCAGAGTTATGTGTCAGCAGTGACTGCCAGAGTTATGTCAGCAGTGACTGGCCGAGTTGTGTCAGCAGTGACTGGCAGAGTTATGTGTCAGCAGTGACTGCCAGAGTTATGTGTCAGCAGTGACTGTCAGAGTTATGTGTCAACAGTGACTGCCAGAGTTATGTGTCAGCAATGACTGTCAGAGTTGTGTCAGCAGTGACTGGCAGAGTTATGTGTCAGCAGTGACTGGCAGAGTTATGTGTCAGCAGTGACTGTCAGAGTTATGTGTCAGCAGTGACTGTCAGAGTTATGTGTCAGCAGTGACTGGCCGAGTTGTGTCAGCAGTGACTGGCAGAGTTATGTGTCAGCAGTGACTGCCAGAGTTATGTGTCAGCAGTGACTGTCAGAGTTATGTGTCAACAGTGACTGCCAGAGTTATGTGTCAGCAATGACTGTCAGAGTTGTGTCAGCAGTGACTGCCAGAGTTATGTCAGCAGTGACTGCCAGAGTTATGTGTCAACAGTGACTGCCAGTTATGTGTCAGCAGTGACTGCCAAAGTTATGTGTCAACAGTGACTGCCAGAGTTATGTGTCAGCAGTGACTGCCAGAGTTATGTGTCAACAGTGACTGTCAGAGTTATGTGTCAACAGTGACTGTCAGAGTTATGTGTCAGCAGTGACTGCCAGAGTTATGTGTCAGCAGTGACTGCCAGAGTTATGTGTCAGCAGTGACTGCCAGAGTTATGTGTCAACAGTGACTGCCAGAGTTATGTGTCAACAGTGACTGCCAGAGTTATGTGTCAGCAGTGACTGCCAGAGTTATGTGTCAGCAGTGACTGTCAGAGTTATGTGTCAGCAGTGACTGCCAGAGTTTTGTGTCAGCAGTGACTGGCAGAGTTATGTGTCAACAGTGACTGTCAGAGTTATGTGTCAACAGTGACTGCCAGAGTTATATGTCAACAGTGACTGCCAGAGTTATGTGTCAGCAGTGACTGCCAGAGTTATGTGTCAACAGTGACTGCCAGAGTTATGTGTCAGCAGTGACTGTCAGAGTTATGTGTCGGCAGTGACTGCCAGAGTTATGTGTCAACAGTGACTGTCAGAGTTATGTGTCAACAGTGACTGTCAGAGTTATATATCAACAGTGACTGCCAGAGTTATGTGTCAGCAGTGACTGCCAGAGTTATGTGTCAACAGTGACTGCCAGAGTTATGTGTCAACAGTGACTGCCAGAGTTATGTGTCAACAGTGACTGCCAGAGTTATGTGTCAGCAGTGACTGTCAAAGTTATGTGTCAACAGTGACTGCCAGAGTTATGTGTCAGCAATGACTGTCAGAGTTGTGTCAGCAGTGACTGGCAGAGTTATGTGTCAGCAGTGACTGGCAGAGTTATGTGTCAGCAGTGACTGTCAGAGTTGTGTCAGCAGTGACTGCCAGAGTTATGTCAGCAGTGACTGGCCGAGTTGTGTCAGCAGTGACTGGCAGAGTTATGTGTCAGCAGTGACTGCCAGAGTTATGTGTCAGCAGTGACTGTCAGAGTTATGTGTCAACAGTGACTGCCAGAGTTATGTGTCAGCAATGACTGTCAGAGTTGTGTCAGCAGTGACTGCCAGAGTTATGTCAGCAGTGACTGCCAGAGTTATGTGTCAACAGTGACTGCCAGAGTTATGTGTCAGCAGTGACTGCCAGAGTTATGTGTCAACAGTGACTGCCAGAGTTATGTGTCAGCAGTGACTGCCAGAGTTATGTGTCAACAGTGACTGTCAGAGTTATTTAACAGTGACTGTCAGAGTTATGTGTCAGCAGTGACTGCCAGAGTTATGTGTCAGCAGTGACTGCCAGAGTTATGTGTCAACAGTGACTGCCAGAGTTATGTGTCAGCAGTGACTGCCAGAGTTATGTGTCAACAGTGACTGCCAGAGTTATGTGTCAACAGTGACTGCCAGAGTTATGTGTCAGCAGTGACTGTCAGAGTTATGTGTCAGCAGTGACTGCCAGAGTTATGTGTCAACAGTGACTACCAGAGTTATGTGTCAGCAGTGACTGTCAGAGTTATGTGTCAACAGTGACTGCCAGAGTTATATGTCAACAGTGACTGCCAGAGTTATGTGTCAGCAGTGACTGCCAGAGTTATGTGTCAACAGTGACTGCCAGAGTTATGTGTCAGCAGTGACTGCCAGAGTTATGTGTCAGCAGTGACTGTCAGAGTTATGTGTCAACAGTGACTGCCAGAGTTATGTGTCAGCAGAGACTGTCAGAGTTGTGTCAGCAGTGACTGCCAGAGTTTTGTGTCAGCAGTGACTGGCAGAGTTATGTGTCAACAGTGACTGCCAGAGTTATGTACCAGCAGTGACTGCCAGAGTTATGTGTCAACAGTGACTGCCAGAGTTATGTGTCAACAGTGACTGCCAGAGTTATGTGTCAGCAGTGACTGCCAGAGTTATGTGTCAACAGTGACTGTCAGAGTTATGTGTCAACAGTGACTGTCAGAGTTATGTGTCAACAGTGACTGCCAGAGTTATGTGTCAGCAGTGACTGCCAGAGTTATGTGTCAACAGTGACTGCCAGAGTTTTGTGTCAGCAGTGACTGCCAGAGTTGTGTGTCAGCAGTGACTGTCAGAGTTATGTGTCAACAGTGACTGCCAGAGTTATGTGTCAGCAGTGACTGTCAGAGTTGTGTCAGCAGTGACTGCCAGAGTTATGTGTCAGCAGTGACTGGCAGAGTTATGTGTCAACAGTGACTGCCAGAGTTATGTACCAGCAGTGACTGCCAGAGTTGTGTCAACAGTGACTGCCAGAGTTATGTGTCAACAGTGACTGCCATAGTTATGTGTCAGCAGTGACTGCCAGAGTTATGTGTCAACAGTGACTGTCAGAGTTATGTGTCAGCAGTGACTGCCAGAGTTATGTGTCAGCAGTGACTGCCAGAGTTATGTGTCAGCAGTGACTGCCAGAGTTATGTGTCAACAGTGACTGTCAGAGTTATGTGTCAGCAGTGACTGCCAGAGTTATGTGTCAGCAGTGACTGCCAGAGTTATGTGTCAGCAGTGACTGCCAGAGTTGGGGACCTTACAGGTTCACATGGCAGGTGTAAGATGACTAACACCCAGATACCTACTTACTGCTAGGTGAGCAAGGATAGCATGTACAAGTAAGCATGCCCAGCATTTCCACCAACGCCGAGAGATTGAACCACTGACACTCAGTGTGTGAAGTGAGAGCATTGCCACCCACTGCTCTGGAAGAAGTCAAGAGAGAAGTGCCCTGCCACACTCAGCCAGCCGAGTAAAGATAATGGTAGCAGGAAGCAACGTCTCATCTCACACCAGAGTCCAGGAGACATCAACAACTACAAAGATGCCCAACAGATGGCGTTACTTATGATCACTCTCCCCCGGCACATTAGAGTCACGGTTGAAGAAAATTATGGAGAGTAACTGAAGTCTCAATATGACTCAGTGTTTGGCGAGCAGTTAATCAGACTAAGGGTCGACAACCTACATGATCTTTTTGTGAACAAGACTCAAAATATGGTTAATTCCAGAATTCCGGTGGCCTGGTGGCTAAAGCTCCCGCTTCACACACGGAGGGCCCGGGTTCGATTCCCGGCGGGTGGAAACATTTCGACACGTTTCCTTACACCTGTTGTCCTGTTCACCTAGCAGCAAATAGGTACCTGGGTGTTAGTCGACTGGTGTGGGTCGCATCCTGGGGGACAAGATTAAGGACCCCAATGGAAATAAGTTAGACAGTCCTCGATGACGCACTGACTTTCTTGGGTTATCCTGGGTGGCTAACCCTCCGGGGTTAAAAATCCGAACGAAATCTTATCTTATCTTATCTTATCTGACTTCGAGAAAGCAATCAATTTCATGCCCATGTATTCTGCACCAGGCCCAGACTCGTGGAACTCCGTGTTTATCAAGAACTGCAAGAAACACTTTTCATATACTTTAAATATTCTATGGAGAGGGAGCATAGACAGAGGTGTCATCCCACAGTCACTAAAAACAGCAGATATAGCCCCACTTAGCGAAGGAGGCAGTAAAGCAATTGCAAAGAATCACAGACTAATAGCACTAACATCTCATATCATAAAAATCTTTGAAAGGGTTCTAAGAAGCAACATCGCCAACCATCTGGACAGCCATCAGTTGCACAACCCAGGGTAGATTGGGTTTAAAGCAGGTCGCTCTGGCCTCTCACAACTACTGGACTACTATGATATGGTCTTGGATGCACTGAAGGACAAACAAAATGCCGATACAGTATACACAGATTATGCAAAAGCCTTCAGCAAGTGTGATCATGGTGTAATAGTACACAAAATGCGTGGTAAAGGAATAACAGAAAGGTAGGCAGATGGATCTATAACATCCTGACAAACAGAACACAAAAATCAATAGTAAACTGAGTCAAGTCAGAGGCGGCTACAGTGAAAAGCTTTGTTCCAAAAGGTACAGTATTTGCCCCCATCCTGTTCCTCATCCTCATATCTGACATAGAGATGTAAGCCACAGCACCGTGTCTTCCTTTGCTGATGATATCAGGATTTGCATGAGTGTCATCCATTAAAGACACTGCAAGTCTCCAAGCGGATATGAACCAAGTCTTTTAAATGGGTTTCAGAAAACAACATGAGGTTCAATAAAGACAAATTTCAATTACTCCGCTATGGAATACTCGAGGAAATAAAAACTGGATCAGAGTATAAAAGAAATTCCAACCACACAATAGAGCGAAAAACTAATGTGAAGGACCTGGAAGTGATAATGTCAGAGAATCTCACTTTCAAAAACCACAACAATGTTTCTATCACATCTGCAAGGAAAGTGATATGATGGATAATAAGAACCTTCAAAACTAGGGATGCCAAACCAATGATGATTCTCTTCAAATCACTTGTTCTCTCTAGGCTGGAATACTGCTGTACACTAACGATGTAGAAATTATTTAATTTCCGAAGCTATGGTGCCTAATAAGTGTTTAATGTGTTGATTTGGGTCAAAATGTATTTGTATTTTGAATGGAACCAACTGGGTTCCCACTGCGCCTGCGCAGATGTGCGGGGGGGATATAGGTCGAGCTGGGGCACGAGGGGCGGGAGTGTTTTGAATGTAGTGAGGAGGCTGTGAAAACCTGGGATCAGGAAATTGGCGTTCACGGCGGCCTAAGGATTAATATGGGCCTCACTTCATAATAGGAAGTGTCGTAACTGTTCCTGGTGAAGAGTGAGGGAACGTGATTTACAGGATGACCATAAAAAGGTGGTAAAATTAGTGAATAATGGTTCGACTGGGTGTGACTGGTGCGCGGCCATGGTGTGTGTCCAGGGGAAATACCCGTGAGTTAATCCTCACTCATCAGATCTTAATGGAGTGACCTCTAATGTGTATAATAATTATGAGACGTTAAATCGTCTTGTGAATGGTAATGTAATCAGTGATAATAACATTAAGTTAAGAGAATGCGGGATGTGAAATAGATCGCCCTGCTCCGAGTGCATGCGTGATTCTCGTTCCGAGGATAGTGAAGTTTTATGGAATCACGACTTCTAAACCAGGACAAACCAACGGATACCTCGTCCTGCTGGAATAAGAACAGTGTCAGTGTAACAGGACATCGAAATGAGATGGTGAATGGAGGAAATAAGGAGTATCAATCACCCACAGTTAAGTAACCCTTCTAGTTATAGCAGACTGATATTGGCCAGTTAGGTATGTTGTAATTGGATAGGTTATGGGTGATCCAGCTACATCAAGTGACCACCAGAGAATATCTGGTAAGTGGTGAGATTATGTACAAGTGTTTTTCCTTGATGGATATATCCATGTGTAACCTACACCCCCCTTCATTCAGTTAATCTAATATAATCTATACAGTCCACAATTAATTAGTAGCACCGTACTTGTGGGTGCTATCCAATCCATACTGGTCTTGGATAGATATGGATAAGATTGTGAGGTCGAAGGAACCACTTGCCGTGACCAGGGGTGGTTAAGTTTTCTCACATATCTACACGGGGTGACTACGGTAAACAATATGGTTGTCTCCCAATGAGTTTACTTGTAAGCATGTAATGTTGAGGTACATAAAGGTATTCACCCTATAAAATTTTCCATATCTGCCCGCTGGTCCTTCCTGAACCGGATGCAATCAGTAAAAAATTAATTGAATTAATTACTTAATAATTAAGTGACTGATTGAAGGAAGTGGTTATAGGGTACACAAATTTAATCGGTCGTGTGGTGGATGATAATTAGCCCAATTAATTACTAGCACATGGGTGGCTAGGATTTATACAAGAGTAAAGTGCAAGAATTACTCTCACAAGGTGTCTACTTAAGTTGTATAATTGGTGATTATTAATTCCCTAACCATGGCTGGGTCTGAGGAAGTTAGTGCGGCTGGCAAGTCCATGGATGCCAAAGCAAAGAAAGCGTCACTACAAGCTCGGAAGGGTCATGTTACTAAATCATACAACAAGTGTATGGAGTTAATGAGACAAGAAACGGTAAACCCTGATGAATTAAAGCTACACCTAGATGCCTTAGAAAATAGATATGAGTCATATAGATTGTGGTATAAGGACTGTGAGAGCGATCTTCTGGTGAATTGTGCAGATGATGCTGAAAGGGAGCGGCTGCTGGATCAATATTATGAAGTGGAGGACAACATTGTGTCCTGCAAAACTAAGGCTTTAGAGAAGGTAAAGGGTGTAAACAATGTTGTTGGTCAACCTAGTAAGGAAAATCAGAGGTGTCTACCAAAACTCCCAGAATTATGCATGCCTGTGTTTAATCCGGGAGAAAACTGGAAGGAGTTTTGGTCTATCTTTAAAGCAGTCGTACATGATAGGAGTGATCTTGCAAGTGTTACCAAATTATGCTATTTAAAGGGACAAGTAAGGGGAGATGCGCATGTTCTGACACAAGCGTTCCCAAATGTAGATGACTCCTATAGTGAGGCAGTTGATTTGTTGGAGGTCACTTACGGTAACTTGGAGCAAAGTAGGTTGGATCTAGTAGCTAATTTGGCTAGTTTGAAGACTCCAGATCACAACCGCAACAGCTTACAGCAATTTAGGATCAAACTAGAAAGCACTCTTAAGACCTTGAGTAATAAATATGATCTGGAGGGAGCAGAGTGGTTGTTGAGCGCCTTGATTCAGAATAAATTGAACCACAAGACAGTAGAGTGGCTATCTAACAGATATCACAAGGGTTACTTCAGGTTGGAAGAAATAAGAGTGGGCCTGCAGGAGCTAATTGTCCAACTGCAGACCAGCCAACCCATTACCTCTAGGAATACCACGTCTACAGACCCCAGTGCACCTGTCAAGTTCCACAAAAGGAAACTTTATCCTAATATCAATAATCATAAGTCACCTACTAAACGGGGTTACGTAGGCACATATCAAGTGACAGGGGCCAGTAATAGTGGTTCTCCACATCAAAGCAAATGGAGGAAGTACCACAATAAGGGTAGCCCAGTTGATAAGAGGTCAGGCAAAGAAAGGAGAGATTGTATCTTCTGCAACGGTACTCATTTCTCTAAGAACTGTAATGCCTATAATTCATGGGATGTTAAAGTGGAAAGATTGGAAGAGCTTGCTAGATGTATCAGGTGTCTAGGAAATCATAATGTAAGGGATTGCCGTGCTAACTTGCACTATTGTTATCAGTGTAACAAGGGAAGACACCACATAGCTATGTGTAAGGGCGGATCTAATCGTAATGATGGTAACAATAGTACTGATAGTGATAATAACCCGGACACAACAGTAGCCAACGTAAAGATGGCAGCTAATGTCGGTAATGATGGCCTAGCTGAGGTAGCTTTACCTGTGTTGGATGTGGTGATTAATGATAAACGGCGTAAATCCAAAACTGTAACAGCATTACTGGATCAGGGATCACAACGTACCTTCATAAAACGTAATTGCCTTAAAGGGATGAAGGTACAAATGGGAGATCCTGCTATACTCAAGCTATCTGGCTTTCTCTCGAATAAGAAGGCCCAGTCATACGACACTGTTTATGTAACTGTCAGGCTGGGCAATGAGAGAAAACGTATTAATGCCGTAATTGTGGATAGGCTCCCAGAGAAAATATCTACAATAGGGCTTGGTAACGCTACTGAAAGGCTTTCAAGTAAGGTAAATTTGGCACCTTCTGGTATAAATAATGATAATGTGGGGCCAATAGATATTTTGATAGGTAGTGACCATTGTGCCACCTTTGTAAAGGGTACGACAAAGAAATGCGGAGTCACCCTTCTAAGGACCGCAGGAGGTCACGTGATGTATGGCAGGCTTCCTAGTACTGATAATGAATGACTGGAGGAAGCCATAAATACAGTTACGGTGTGTCTTACTCATGAAGTATCACCCCAGTATAAATATACTTCAATAGAGGATGAAGTTGAACCTGTGTATAAATTATGGGAATTGGACAGCATAGGGATCAATGTAAATGAAGAAAGTCCAGAAGATTCCTTTACTCAAGAACAATACCAGAAGGATGTTAAATTTGAATCTGGACAATACTGGGTGAGACTTCCGTGGAAGCTGAACCATCCAGACCTACCCACTAATTACCGGATGGCGTATGGACAATTAAAGGCTCAGCTCCACGAACTGAGCAAGACACCAGAACTGTTGACTGCTTACGATGATATAATTAATGAGCAGTTAAATAATAAATTCATAGAGGAGGTACCTCCCGAGCAAGCCCAGATTTATGGTCACTATTTGCCACACCCCGGAGTGAAGAAGGATTCTAAGACCACTCCTCTGAGGATTGTGTTTAATTGTAGTGCCAGGAGTAACAAAAATGTGCCTAGTTTGAATGACTGTTTGATGACAGGTCCGTCGTTGACGGAAAAACTGGGAGACATATTATTAAACTTCAGGGTTAAGAATTATGCCTTTATGGCGGACATAAGTAAAGCTTTCCTGAGAGTGGGTCTGCAGGAGGCTGACCGGGATTGCACTAGGTTCTTATGGCCCGAGAATCCTAGTGACCCACTTAGTCCCCTGAAGACTTTTCACTTCAGGAGTGTATTGTTTGGTGCTACCTCCAGTCCGTTCCTACTCCAGGCAACGATAAATGCACACCTTAAGCGTACGGGTGGTCCACTGAGTGGAGTAATGGGTAAACAATTTTATGTGGACAATTTCCTGGGGGTGACGTCTACTGAAGAGGAACTAATGAGCATATATGAAGGGGCTAATGAAATAATGCAAGGTGCAAATATGCCCCTGAGGGAATGGAACAGTAATTCGTCCAGTTTAAGGGCTCAAATAAATAAAGACAACCCTGGAGTTGAAGTGTCTAAATATAGTAATGTGCTGGGACTGACTTGGGACACAGAGAGAGACTTGTTATCGTTAAAGTCTAATAACTACAGCATGCCCAATAAATTAACCAAGAGAGTCTTGCGGAAGTTTCAAAATGCTTCGATCCACTAGGCTTAGTGTCACCAATTACAATAAGAGGAAAATTGTTGATACAAGAAGCATGGAAGCTTAAGTGTGCTTGGGATGAAACCTTACCTGAGGAATTTGTTGAAAGGTGGGAAGAACTAATAGGTGAATATGTAAAATTACCAATGTTGGAGTTCCCACGTAATGTGGCCAGTCAAGATGGAGAAAATGTACTCCACATTTTTTGCGATTCTTTGAAATTAGCATATGGAGCAGTCGCTTACCTTCAATGTAATAGTGCCATTTCTCTTGTTATGTCTAAGGCTAAGGTGGCTCCAATCAAATCACGTACCTTACCTCAGTTGGAATTAACGGCCATTTATGTAGGTGTCAAATTAGGCCAATTATATAAGAAATAAATTGCGAGAGATAAATATCAGCGACACCGTAATTTGGTCTGATAACGAGGTATCCTTACAATGGATTCGTAATGGTAACAGTAAGATTGTGTATGTACAAAACAGAGTCGCTGAAATCAATCAAATGCAGGAGAAATATAACAGTTTGGGTCAGCATATGTTAACCTTTAATCACATTCCTGGTGACGAGAATCCAGCTGACTTCTTGTCTCGAGGCTTGACTTATGAAAAAATTGTGAGTGCTTTATCGTGGTTTAAAGGGCCAAGTTGGCTGGTGGACAAAATTAACTGGCCGGTGCAAAAGGCACATATTGCTCCTGCCGAAATTACGGTGAACACCGCTCCAGTCAGTAGTCCCTCCTTAGCCATTGACATGAATAGGTATTCTTCCTTACCCAAGCTGATTAGCGTGACAAGGTTAGTGTTTAAATTTATAAGTAAGATGAATATCTCATATAATTTTCCCCATCCCCTGAGATACTGGCTACAGAGGGTACAAGAAGAAACCTACAGGGATGAGATTAAATTAATGATGGACGGAAAAATTGTGAAAGGCTCAATAATAGAAAAGCTGGGGCTGTATTTAGAGGATGATGTAATTAGGTGCAGAGGCAGGTTACAAAATGCTGAGTTGGGGGAATATGCTAAGCACCCTATCTTGCTGCCCAAAACTCATCATCTGACAACCTTGATTGTCTATAATGCCCATAATAACGTGATGCACGGTGGGGTACAGGATACCTTAAACTGTATTCGGGAAACCTTCTGGATTCCACAAGGATGGCAAAGTGTAAAAAGGGTTATCAAGTCGTGTGTAATATGTCGCCGGGTGGATGCCAGAACCTACATGTACCCAGGTCCTCCACCATTGCCCAAGGAACGCATGCAGTTGGTAAAACCATTTGATGTGACCGGAGTGGACTATAGTGGGCCAGTCATTTTAACAGGTACTTCAGATGGTGTTCCCTTGAAGGTGTATGTATGTCTATTTACTTGTACAGCTACTAGGGCTGTTCATCTAGAAGTGGCTCAGGACTTGTCTGCAGAACAGTTCATACAGCTGTTCCGGAAATTTGCAGCTAGGAGATCCTGTCCAAGATTGATGATCTCAGATAATGCCACCAATTTTGTAGCGGGTGCTCAACACTTGATGGAATTAAATAAGAGTGATGATGTACAGTCTTTGTTGACCCAGCGAGGGTGTGTCTGGAAATTTATTACTCCCAGAGCCCCTTGGCAGGGAGGACTGTACGAAAGAATGATAGGTACAGTGAAAAGATGTCTTCGTAAGGTGCTACACAGGAAGAGAATTAATTTGGAGGAATTCCGTGGCCCGGTGGCCTGGTGGCTAAAGCTCCCGCTTCACACACGGAGGGCCCGGGTTCGATTCCCGGCGGGTGGAAACATTCGACACGTTTCCTTACACCTGTTGTCCTGTTCACCTAGCAGCAAATAGGTACCTGGGTGTTAGTCGACTGGTGTGGGTCGCATCCTGGGGGACAAGATTAAGGACCCCAATGGAAATAAGTTAGACAGTCCTCGATGACGCACTGACTTTCTTGTGTTATCCTGGGTGGCTAACCCTCCGGGGTTAAAAATCCGAACGAAATCTAATCTTATCTTATCTTATCTTATTGGTGGAGGCAGAGAATCGGGTAAACAATCGCCCTCTGTCATACATGAGCGACACTCCTGACGCGGAGATCCTGACTCCCTCTCACCTAATATGTGGACAAAGGTTAGAAGCTGCACCTATCTATAGAGATAATCCCATGGGAAGTGATGAGGATTACAATAACGTGACCGTGTTGAGTGATAAGTTCAAGGTGTTAAATAAGGTAATTACTCATTGGTCTGATGTGTGGCGTAAAGAATATCTTCTTACACTACGTGAACACTTTTATGGTGCGCCAGAGGCAGTAAACCGACAGAATATTCAACCAGGTGACATTGTGTTAATTGATACTGAACAACATCGAACATTGTGGCCTCTGGGCAAGGTAGTTACATTATACCCAGATGCACAAGGTGTTGTCAGAAACGTCAAAGAGTTTTGTCGTGGTCAGGAAAGTTTGCGTACCATTAATAAATTAATTCCCTTAGAATTAAATGGTGTTCAATCCAGTGCAGATGGAAATCTAAGGGAAAGTGACACGAGTGATATTGAAGACACTGACCGAGTAATGCAAGAAGAAATTGTAGTAAGACCCACTAGGAAAACAGCAGCGCACTCTAGAGAGGGCTGGAATCGTCTCCTGGAGGAAGACGCAATTTAAGTCGTCTAACAATGACTTCCGCCCGGCCGCAGTGTGGAAATTATTTAATTTCCGAAGCTATGGTGCCTAATAAGTGTTTAATGTGTTGATTTGGGTCAAAATGTATTTGTATTTTGAATGGAACCAACTGGGTTCCCGCTGCGCCTGCGCAGATGTGCGGGGGGGGGATATAGGTCGAGCTGGGGCACAAGGGGCGGGAGTGTTTTGAATGTAGTGAGGAGGCTGTGAAAACCTGGGATCAGGAAATTGGCGTTCACGGCGGCCTAAGGATTAATATGGGCCTCACTTCATAATAGGAAGTGTCGTAGCTGTTCCTGGTGAAGAGTGAGGGAACGTGATTTACGGGACCACCATAAAAAGGTGGTAAAATTAGTGAATAATGGTTCGACCGGGTGTGACTGGTGCACGGCCATGGTGTGTGTCCAGGGGAAATACCCGTGAGTTAATCCTCACTCATCGGCCTCAGATCTTAATGGAGTGACCTCTAATGTGTATAATAATTATGAGACATTAAATCGTCTTGTGAATGGTAATGTAATCAGTGATAATAACATTAAGTTAAGAGAATGCGGGATGTGAAATAGATCGCCCTGCTCTGAGTGCACGCGTGATTCTCGTACCGAGGATAGTGAAGTTTTATTGAATCACGACTTCTAAACCGGGACAAACCAACGGATACCTCGTCCTGCTGGAATAAGAACCGTGTCGGTGTAACAGGACATCGAAATGAGATGGTGAATGGAGGAAATAAGGAGTATCAATCACCCACAGTTAAGTAACCCTTCTAGTTATAGCAGACTGATACTGGCCAGTTAGGTATGTTGTAATTGGATAGGTTATGGGTGATCCAGCTACATCAAGTGACCAAAGAATATCTGATAAGTGGTGAGATTATGTACAAGTGTTTTTCCTTGATGGATATATCCATGTGTAACCTACCCCCCCCTTCATTCAGTTAAACTAATATAATCTATACAGTCCACAATTAATTAGTAGCACCATACTTGTGGGTGCTATCCAATCCATACTGGTCTTGGATAGATATGGATAAGATTGTGAGGTCGAAGGAACCACTTGCCGTGACCAGGGGTGGTTAAGCTTTCTCACATGTCTACACGGGGTGACTACGGTAAACAATATGGTTGTCTCCCAATGAGTTTACTTGTAAGCATGTAATGTTGAGGTACATAAAGGTATTCACCCTATAAAATTTTCCATAAACGGCCTTTTTCAAGGCAGGCGAAACTGCAGACTTGGAAAATATACAGAGAACTTTCACTGCAAATGTGAGTACAAAAAAACACCTAAATTATTGGGAACGGTTAAGGTCCCTTGACCTGTACACCTTGGAATGCGGGCAAAAGGGATACGTGATAATATGCAGTTGGAAAATTTTGGAGGGGCTAGTTCCATATATGCACACGGAAATCACTCCCTACGAAAGCAAAAGACTGGGCAGGAGATGCAACATCTCCCTAATGAAGATCAGGGGCGCCACGCTTACGCTAAGAGACAACAAAATAAGTGTCAAGGGTCCAAGACTGTTCAGTTGCTTCCCAGCATACATGAGGGGGATTACTAACGGACATCTGGCTGTCTTCAAGAAGGCGTTGGACAGCCACCTAAAGTCAGTACCTGGCCAACCGGGCTGTGGTTCGTACGTCAGCTTATTTGCGGCCAGCAGTAACAGACTGGTTGATCAGGCCCTGATCCACAACGGCGCCTGGTCACAGACCGGGCCGCGGGGGCGTTGATCCCCGGAACACCCTCCAGATATACTCCAGGTAATTATGTATACTTCTCTGCACACATAGATGTAAGAGAGTACTGGGAGTGAAGGAATGGATGACAGTACTGGGAGTGAAGGGATGGATGACAGTACTGGGAGTGAAGGAATGGATGACAGTACTGGAAGTGAAGGAATGGATAACAGTGCTGGGAGTGAAGGAATGGATGACAGTACTGGGAGTGAAGGGATGGATGACAGTACTGGGAGTGAAGGAATGGATGACAGTACTGGAAGTGAAGGAATGGATAACAGTGCTGGGAGTGAAGGAATGGATGACAGTACTGGGAGTGAAGGGATGGATGACAGTACTGAGAGTGAAGGGATGAATAACAGTACTGAGAGTGAAGGAATGGATGACAGTACTGAGAGTGAAGGAATGGATAACAGTGTTGGGAGTGAATGGATGGATGACAGTGCTGGGAGTGAAGGGATGAATAACAGTACTGGGAGTGAAGGGATGGATAACAGTACTGGGAGTGAAGGGATGGATGACAGCACTGGGAGTGAAGGGATGGATGACGGTACTGGGAGTGAATTCAAATTCAAATTCAAAGTTTATTCTCTATAAGGATTACAATGCTGAGTTTACAGAATTTGGTTATTGTGTGGTTTACATGTAGTAAAATAATGATTACAGAGTGTACAACTAGAACACCTAGCATGGCTAGGCATTTCGGGCAGACTTAGTTTAATTCTTAATTTTAAAATATTACAAATTATGAGGTAAGTTGGTATTATGGCTAAGTGACTAAATACTAGTTTGTGAGTTTAGCAATGTGAATGCTTTTGTTTTGGCACAGTACATAGTTTCAGTATTGGAGTATCACAGGATTCATTATTTTAAGATTGAGATTAATATTTCTGTTTATGGTCAAATGGGTGAGTGAGTGTAAGTGTAAACCACCAGGTGGTATTCGTGTAGTTAGTTGATGGGGTGTATCAGGGAGATAAGATGTTTTCTAATGGTAGTTTTGAAGGTGATGAATGTGTCTGCAGTTCTAGAGTTCTCAGGTAGGGTGTTCCAGATTTTAGGGCCTTTGACATACATTGAATTTTTGTAAAGGTTTAGTCGGACACGGGGAATGTCGTAGAAATGTTTGTGTCTGGTGTTATGCCTGTGGGTTCTGTCACAACTATCAAGAAAGTGTTTTAGGTCAAGGTTGATATTAGAGTTTAAGGCCCTGTAGATGTAGATTGCACAGTAGTAAGTGTGGATGTACTGAACAGGGGGTAAGTTTAGATCTATGAAGAGTGGGGGGGGGTGTGTTGCCAGGGATGGGATTTAGTGATTATTCTTACTGCAGCTTTTTGTTGGGGTATTATTGGCTTTAGGTGTGTTTCTGCAGTTGATCCCCAAGCACAAATAGCATAGGTGAGGTATGGATAAATAAGTGAGTGGTACAGTGTGAGAAGGGCATTTTGCGGCACGTAGTATCGTATCTTGGAGAGAATCCCAACCGTTTTGGATACTTTTTTGGTTATATGTTGGATATGGGTGCTGAAATTCAGGTTGTTGTCAAGGTATAGGCCTAGGAATTTGCCCTCATTATGTCTGGTAATTAGAGTGTTGTCAATCTTAATGTTAATTTGTGCATCTCCTGCTCTGCTACCAAACATAATATAGTAGGTTTTGTCAGTGTTAAGCGTAAGTTTATTGGCTGTCATCCAAGTCGATATTTTGATCAGCTCCTCGTTAACAATGGTGTTGAGGGTGGCAAGATTAGGGTGAGAGATGACATAAGTCGTGTCGTCAGCAAAGAGAATGGGTTTCAGGTGTTGGGATACGTTTGAAAGATCATTGATGTATATGAGGAAGAGCAGGGGACCAAGGACACTTCCCTAGGGAACTCCAGTATCAAGTGGCCGTGTTGTTGATGCTGCATCTTTAATGGTGACATACTGATACCTATTAGTAAGGTAAGATTTGAAATAAGCAAGCGCATGGCCTCTTATACCATAATGGTCAAGTTTGTGGAGTAGGATGTCGTGGTCTACTGTGTAAAAAGCTTTTCTTAGGTCAATAAAAATTCCTAGTGGATATTCCTTATTTTCCAGTGCAGTGTAAAGCAGATCTAGCATTTTTATGATTGCATCATTAGTGCTTTTATTTTTTCTGAATCCAAATTGGCAGGGGTTGAGTATGTTTTGTGCCGTTATAAATGAATACAGTCTCCTGTGCACGAGTTTCTCAAAGATTTTGGATAGCAATGGTAAGTTAGATATTGGCCTATAGTTGTTTAAGTCTGTAGGGTCACCACCTTTATATTGGTGTAACCCTTGCCATCTTGAGTAGTTTCGGGAAGGTGCCAGTTTCTAGTGACTTGTTAAAAAGTAATGAAATAGCATGCGAAAGGACATGGGCCGCTCGCTTGTACAGTAATGGTGGGACATGAGACAGATTCCCTGAGTTATTTTTAAGTGACTTTATAATCTCGGTGACTTCCGTGGGCTCAGTTGGTGCATGATAGAAGGAATTTGGGAAATTCCCATCTAGGTAGTCCCCAGCATGGGCATTGGTATGTGGGATTTTATTGGCGAGATTAGATCCTATGGTTGAGAAGAAGTCGTTTATTTTGTTAGCTGTGTCAGTGGGATGTAGTGGTGTTTCATTAGGTTTAGTTAGGACAATATTCTTGTTGTTTTTCAGTTTGTGGGTCCCTAGAATCTGAGAGAGTGTTTTCCAGGTCTTTTTTATATCTCCTCTAGTGTCTGTGAATCTACTGGAGTAGTATAGTTGTTTGGCTTTCTTTATTACTTTGGTGAGAACTGATGAATAGTGTTTAAGAATATCTTTGTGTATTAAGCCCTGTCTATATTGCTTTTCATATTGGTGTTTCTTGTCAATGGATTTCAGAATGGTGCTGGTTAGCCATGGGCAACCAAGCCGTTTGTTTGTGATCTGTTTCGTTTTTATAGGACAATGTTTGTTGTATAGTCTAAGTAATTTGTTAAGAAAAATGTCTGTCCAGTCATCAATACCATTGGCCTTGGAGAATTCTGTAGGCCAGTCAACAGTCTCTAGGTCAGCTGTGAACTTCCTTATTGAGGCCTCGTCATGGAGTCTAAATGAGACTTTGTTGTATTCAAGTGGTGATTTACTAATGTTTGTCAGGAGGAAGGTAGGGTAGTGGTCTGTAGTGCTATCTGTGATTATCCCTGATTTAAGGGGGGCTAGTATATTGGTCCATATGTGGTCTATTATGGTTGCACTTGTCTCAGTGAGCCTGGTTGGTTTAGTTATTGTTGGTATGAGAAGTGTGTTGTTCATATTGTTGATGAAATCAGTTACAGGCTGATCATCTAGTAAGCCAATGTTGATGTTGAAGTCTCCAGCTAAGAGAAGGTGGTGCTTATTCATTTGTCTGTTTGTTATTAGTGACTTTAATTTCTCACTGAAATTTGGGATGTTTGTGTGAGGTATCCGGTAAATGGCACCGATTGTTATAGGTGTCTTAAGGTTTTTTACAGTAAAATTAGCAAAAATGTATTCCCCATATTCATCACTAAAGCAAGTGGTGCTAATACAAGATAATTGGTTAGAGTAATAGATTGCAATACCACCCCCAACTTGGTTTGGTCTGCAGTTGTGAATTGCTGTGTATCCTGGTAGAGGGTAGATATCTATTGTGTCCTGCTTAAGCCAGGTCTCAGTAAGAATAATGCAGGAGAAGGGTGTCTTTAGTGATTCAAGGAGTGCCAGGAGGTCATCATAGTGTTTGCTTAAGGACCTGATGTTGTAGTTAAGTACTGATAGACTTTTAGCATTGTTTAGGATAGTGCTGGCTTGTGATGCTGTGTAATAAAGGCAGTTACTTTCCAATAGGTTTTGATTGGGTGTCAGATTATGGAGGTTTAGATCAGGGTCAACATGATCAATCATCTTCTAGGTTTAAATTATGGTTATTTATATCCTGAGTTGTGTGTTGAGTTCTAGTACTGATATCTGTAGTGGTAGGAAGTTTGGACAAGTATATAGCTAGAGTATTTTGGTCGTATAGAGTATAGTCACTACTACACATAATGAAGTTGATGTTATCTATGTGTTGTGCTGGAATGAACTAAAGTACAACTAGGTATAAACTAGTAATATAAAAATACAAATTTAAAATAGAACAAGACTCTCACTTGTAATTGCACTAAGGTCTAATATAATGACTTTTGTGGAGTCTATGTTTTGAGCTAGAATGAGCTATAGTACAACTAGATTTAATCTAATAATATAAAAATACAAATTAAAAATAGCACCAGACTCTCACTAGTAATTGCACTATGGTCTAATATAGTGAATTTGGTATTGACTATGTATTGAGCTAGAATGAGCTATAGTACAACTGAGTTTAATCTGGGAGCGAAGGGATGGATGACAGTGGTAGTGAATGTGATGGTTGTGGTAGTGCATGTGATAGTTGTGGCAGTGCATGTGATTTGTGTGGGAGTGCATGTGATGTGTGTGGGAAAGCATGTGATGGGTGTGAGAATGCATGCGATGCGTGTGGGAGTGCATGTGTTGGGTGTGGGAGTGCATGCGATGTTTGTGAGCGTCTATGTGATGAGTGTGGGGGTTCAAGTGATGGATGTTTGAGAGGATGTGATAGGTGTGGGAGTGCATGTGATGAGTGTGTGAGAGCATGTCATGGATGTGGGAGAGCATGTGATTGGTGTGGGAGCGCATGTGATACGTGTGGGAGTGCATGTGATTGGTATTGGAGTGCATGTGATGGGTGTGGGAGTGCATGTGATGAGTGTGGGAGTGTATGTGATGGGTGTGGGAGTGCATGTAATGTTTGTGGGAGTGCATGTGATGGTTGTGGGAGAGCATGTAATGGGAGGGGAAGGGGTGTGGGAATGCATGTGATACGTGTGGGAGTGCATTTGATTGGTGTGGGAGTGCAGGTAATGGATTTTGGAGGGGTGTGGGACAGCATTTGATTAGTGTGGGAGGGGTGTGGGAGTGCATGTGATGATGAATGTGGAAGTGCATATGATGAGTGTGGGAGTGCATATGATGATGAATGTGGGAGTGCGTGTGATGGGTGTGGGAGTGCATGTAATGAGTGTGGGTGGGGTGTGGGAGTGCATGAGATACGTGTGGTAGGTGTTTGGTAGTGCATGTAATGAGTATAGGAAAGGGTATGGGAGTGCATGTGATGGTTGTGGGGGAGCATGTGATGGGAGTGGGATGGTGTGGGAGTGCATATGATACATGTGGAGTGCATGTGATGAGTGTGGGAGTGCATGTGATGAGTGTGGGAGTGCATGTGATGAGTATGGGAGTGCATGTGATGAGTGTGGGAGTGCATGTGATGAGTATGGGAGTGCATGTGATGAGTATGGGAGTGCATGTGATGAGTGTGGAAGTGCATGTGATGAGTGTGAGAGTGCATGTGATGGGTGTGGGAGTGCATGTGATGAGTGTGGGAGTGCATGTGATGAGTGTGGGAGTGCATGTGATGGGTGTGGGAGTGCATGTGATGAGTGTGGAAGTGCATGTGATGAGTGTGGGAGTGTATGTGATGAGTGTGAGAGTGCGTGTGATGGTTGTGGGAGTGCATGTGATGAATGTGGGTGGGGTGTGGGAGTGTATGTGATGAGCGTTGCAACACCACAATCAGACCAATGCTAGGGACAACCTCTCTACTTCCTCCCCCACCACTACTGTTACTGATGACAGCCCAGTAAGGCTCCACACTTATGGCCTGCGACCCAGGACAACAGTACATTTCTGTGACATTGACGTACCTACTGACTTGTCTGACTCCTACGCTAGTTATGCTAATTGTTTGCTTGCAGAAATGGGTATAAATGCACACACATTATATAGTTGGTGGATAATGGAGTCAGAGTGGACAACATCATGTAAATAGTTTTAGAAGGGTGCCCAGAGTATAATGAATTCCATGGACATAGTATTATTGTAGGTATGTGCACCCAGTTTCTCTTTTAAAGTCTGTATTACGGTCAGGGCAGTGCTGCCCTTCCAGTCATATGTCACACCTTAGGAAATGCTACCTTCAGTCATTGTTTGCAGATGTGAGGGTGCAACAGCGTTCGTAGACGAGTAGTCCAGCCTGATGTTCAGCCCTGCGGACAACCTGTATATAGAAAATTTTAGTTCCAGTGCTGACTCTACAGACTCTCTCCTCAATGAAGCTGCGCGGGCAAGCCAGTTTTCTCTTCCTCCAGGATGGGAGTTTTTTTTTTTTTTGCCTGTTGCATATTATGTCCATTTTTTATTTACAAGTGAGCGAAAGCCAGTCCCTCCCTGGAGTAGCTAGTGTAATTCTTTTGCACCTACGGGCCCACCAGTATTGTCGCGTCGGGATGACGCAAGGTGCGTGGCCGAGCAAATGTAGACAACCTGTACTGTCAGCACAGACAGCCTATGCTGTCTGCCAGCTTAGTTCATATTTCGTGGCACGTGCTGCCCTCTCTAGGCCTACCCAGGTCAGTGGGTCGCTGGGCCCACTCTCACTTCACGGCCGACTGACTCGAGAGGTACAAGTGCTTCCCTCCACGGACTGGCTATCGATCATTCCCTCACATTGCCCGTTGTGTACTCACTCCTATCCAATTAAAGCCAAACTAGTCCACGGCTGTATCATTGCTACCTACGCTACCTCCATCGGCACTAAACCGTTGTTTAACAGCAAGAACAGCAATAACATGGGTGGGGTGTGGGAGTACATGTAATGAGTGTGGATGGGATGTGGGAATGCATGTGATGGGTTTAGGAGTGCATGTGATGTGTGTGGGAGTGCATGTGATGGGTTTAGGAGTGCATGTAATGTGTGTGGGAGTGCATGTGATATGTGTGAGAGTGTATGTGATGTGTGTGGGAGTGCATGTGATGTGTGGGAGTGCATGTGATGTGTGTGGGAGTGCATGTGATGTATGTGGGAGTGCATGTGATGTGTGTGGGAGTGCATGTGATGTGTGTGGGAGTGCATGTGATGTGTGTGGGAGGGGTGTGGGAGTGCATGTGATGAGTGTAGATGGGATGTGGGAATGCATGTGATGGGTTTAGGAGTGCATATGTTGTTTTTGGGAGTGCATGTGATGGGTGTGGGAGTGTATATGATGGGTGTGGGAGTGCATGTGATGAGTGTGGAAGAGCAAGTGATGGTTGTGGAAGAACATGTGATGGATGTGGGAGATCATGTAATGGGAGTGGGAAGGGTGTGGGAGTGCTAATGGTGGGTATGGAAGAACATGCGATGGGTGTGGGAGCGCATGTGATGGGCGTACGTAAGGCCGATATCGAAGAATGCAGTACCGGTATGGAACCAATACCTGGTCAAGAACATCAAGAAGTTGGAGAAAGTGCAGAAGTTTGCAATAAGACTTGTCCCTTAGCTAAGGAGAATGTCTCATGAGGAGAGGTTAACGAAATTCAGTCTGATAACACTGGAGGACAGGACCAAGGATGATGTGATAACGTCGTACAAAATACTGAGAGGAAATGACAAGGTGAATAGGAACAGAATGTTTGAGAGATGTGACACAGGAACACGAGGGCAACACCTGGAAGCTGAAAACTCTGATGAGTCATTGGGTCGATAGGAATTATTTCTTCAGCCTTAGAGTTGTCAGGAAGTGGAACGATCTGGAGAGTGACGTAGCAGAGGCGGGATCCATACATAGCTTTAAGAACAGGTATGATAAGACTCTTGAAGTCAGGATAGAGTGGACCTAGTAGCAACAGTGAAGAGGTGGGGCTAGGAGCTGTGAATCGACCCCTGCAACCACATATAGGTAAGTGCACACACCGCAATGGTCTGTGATGCTACAAGAAAATAAGGAAACAAGTGCGAATATGTGGACAGTGATGCTCACCGTGTAGTGATAAGATTACCAGATAAGTGATCAAGATGAGATGAAACTAAAAGATGAAAGAGGGAAGATGAAAGAGGGAAGATGAAAGAGGGAAGATGAAAGAGGGAAAATGAAAGACGGAAGATGAAAGAGGGAAGATGAAAGAGGGAAAATGAAAGAGGGAAGATGAAAGAGGGAAGATGAAAGAGGGAAGATGAACGTGGGAAGATGAAAGAGGGAAGATCAAGGAAGGAAAATGAAAGGGCTTCAGAATGGACTTACACAGTGCCGACAGCCAGAGGAACGTTACTCACTTGTATGTTGGAGAAAATTGGCCAGTTGTTTTGGGATTTTAGTGCCTCGCTCTTAGCTGGGAGTGTACCGACGACCGTCATGGCAGGGAATAAGTAGCAAACCTCTGATGGAAAGTGATTAGTGTCTCCTTAGGGAAACTTCTTAACTGCGGCGGCAGTGGGTGTGTGTATCTCCAGGTGTTAAAAGATCTCTATGTGTACTAGTATGTAATGTTTACTGTTAGTATATAATAGTTAGGAAGAGGGGAGAGAGAGAGAGAGAGAGAGAGAGCGAGAGAGAGAGAGAGAGAGAGAGAGAGAGAGAGAGAGAGAGAGAGAGAGAGAGAGAGAGAGAGAGAGAGAGAGAGAGAGAGAGAGAGAGACAGAGAGACAGAGAGAGAGACAGACAGACAGACAGACTCAGCCACTACAGAGGAATGAGGAACCTACGAGAGGCAGTCTGGAATTCATAATTATTTCCATTTAGGATTCACCTGATCTCAAGCCACAACAGACAGCGGACATGTCTCCTGTTCTCCAGCCAACACTGAGTTGAATATTGTTATTACGCATTCTATACCCATTTTGTGGTTGGTAGTCACCCCATGCCCATGGTGTGGGTGGTAGTCACCCCATACCCATGGTGTGGGTGGTAGTCACCCCATACCCATGGTGTGGGTGGTAGTCACTCCATACCCATGGTGTGGATGGTAGTCACCTCATACCCATGGTGTGGTGGTTGTCACCTCATACCCATGGTGTGGGTGGTAGTCACCCCATACCAGTGGTGTGGGTAGTAGTCACCTCATACCCATGGTGTGGTGGTTGTCACCTCATACCTATGGTGTGGGTGGTAGTCACCCCATACCAGTGGCGTGGGTAGTAGTCACCTCATACCCATGGTGTGGTGGTTGTCACCTCATACCCATGGTGTGGTGGTTGTCACCTCATACCCATGGTGTGGTGGTTGTCACCTCATACCCATGGTGTGGTGGTTGCCATCTCATACCCATGGTGTGGTGGTTGTCACCTCATACCCATGGTGTGGATGGTAATCACCTCATACCCATGGTGTGGTGGTTGTCACCTCATACCCATGGTGTGGATGGTAATCACCTCATACCAGTGGCGTGGGTAGTAGTCACCTCATACCCATGGTGTGGTGGTTGTCACCTCATACCCATGGTGTGGTGGTTGTCACCTCATACCCATGGTGTGGTGGTTGTCACCTCATACCCATGGTGTGGTGGTTGTCACCTCATACCCATGGTGTGGTGGTTGTCACCTCTTACCCATGGTGTGGTGGTTGTCACCTCATACCCATGGTGTGGTGGTCACCTCATACCCATGGTGTGGTGGTTGTCACCTCATACCCATGGTGTGGATGGTAATCACCTCATACCCATGGTGTGGATGGTAATCACCTCATACCCATGGTGTGGTGGTTGTCACCTCATACCCATGGTGTGGATGGTAATCACCTCATACCCATGGTGTGGTGGTTGTCACCTCATACCCATGGTAAGATAAGATAAGATTTCGTTCGGATTTTTAACCCCGGAGGGTTAGCCACCCAGGATAACCCAAGAAAGTCAGTGCGTCATCGAGGACTGTCTAACTAATTTCCATTGGGGTCCTTAATCTTGTCCCCCAGGATGCGACCCACACCAGTCGACTAACACCCAGGTACCTATTTGCTGCTAGGTGAACAGGACAACAGGTGTAAGGAAACGTGTCGAAATGTTTCCACCCGCCGGGAATCGAACCCGGGCCCTCCGTGTGTGAAGCGGGAGCTTTAGCCACCAGGATGGTAATCACCTCATACCCATGGTGTGGATGGTAATCACCTCATACCCATGGTGTGGTGGTTGTCTTCAGTACAGGAAAGACTGTGCTATAACTTCAATTGCCAGGCACACCATCTCAAGGGGACAAAAAGATACAAAACATCCAAGCCATGGGAAAACCTGGGTAGCCACAGCCACTCAAGAGGAAGAGTTTTTTAAGTGCCAGGAAGAAAAAAAAAACTGGCAGGAAGTGGCAGAAATCGTACACCAGATCCAGTCATTTCTGGGGTGGAATCACAGTCGATGGCCTCCACTCCAAACCAACAGATACAGATATTAGTGCCGGAAAAAAGCTCCCCCCAGTACCACCAATACCACCAATCCGATGACATTCTTCCTTGCAAATATACAGGGTCTAAAGCCAGCAACGAACAACAAAATACCTTTCATCCGTGGACTGCTTGCAAAGGCAAATGCAATGTTCGCGACTTCACAGAGACCCACATAAAGGATCACTTGGACAACCAAATATGGATCCCAGGTTACAACCTATACAGATGCGACAGAGTGAACAGGCAAAAGGGAGGGAGGAGTTGGCCTGTATATCGCAGAGTCACTTATTTGCACAGAACCGTTTAATGCTTCAAATGATGTAGTTGAAGTTTTAGCAATAAAGATCGAGAACCAAAATCTAGTCATTGTGGTAGTCTACAAGCCTCCGGATGCAACGTCCTAACAATTCCAGGAACAGCTGTTGAAAATTGACCACTGTCTGGAAAATCTTCCAGCTCCTGGGGGATTTCAAGTTAAGGCACTTAAAATGGAGGAATATAGCAAATAATGCTGTTGCAGTGATAACACCAGGAGGCAGCTCAGACGAGAACTCACACACACACGAGCTTTTAAATCTCTGCACAAAATTAAACTTAAACCAACAAATCATAGAGCCTACTAGACTGGACCTCATCTTCACTAACAATGATGATCTGATACGAAATGTCATCATATCAAAAACAATATACTCGGATCACAACATAATCGAGGTAGGTAAGGCACATATGCAACAGTTAGGTAACTTTATTTCGAAACGTTTCGCCTACACAGTAGGCTTCTTCAGTCGAGTACAGAAAAGTTGATAGAAGCAGAAGATACTTGAAGACGATGTATTATTATTATTATAATAAAAAAGAATTGAAGACGATGTAATCAGTCCATCGCCCTTGAAGTTTTGAGGTGGTCAGTCCCTCAGTTTGGAGAAGAACATTGTTCCATAGTATGAAACAATATGGAGTTAAAGTGAACGAACGAATGAACGAATGAACGAACAAGTTCAGGTAAGATCCCAAATGGGATGAGTGGGGAAGACGGGACAGACGAAGAATAGCGCTGGAGATGAGTGTTCTTAGTCGTAGAAATAGAGCCAGGGCTTAACCCAGCAACGAAGGCGATCGTGGGACAGATATTAAGAAGAGAAATTCAGGCTCTTCTGTTGGGACTCCGGTGGGGTGAGCAGGGAGGAAGGAACAGGCGAAGTTTAGCGCTAGAGAGGAGTGAAGAACTGAGCCACGTCTTAGCCCAGAAGCTAAGGCGAACGTGGGTCAGAGAATGGTACCTGTCAGGGAATCCAAGGTTATTTGTAAAGAGGGATAGGAGCTGGATCATGCAAGGAGTAGAAAAGGTTGTGTTGGTTTGTGGGTCTGCAAATGTCTTCGTCAAGGAGAGAGGTCCAATAGTCATGTCGTGTCTCAAGTTTGTCTATCTCTCTGTCACTGAGCGTCTTCCTCAACAGATTCAGCGCAGGGATGTAATTGGGCATGGAGAGACTCGCTTGTGGCGAAGTCCTCCCATCTGACATCAAGCACCCAACGCAGCGCCTTGTTCTGGACATGCTGCAGTTTAAGTTTGTTTTAACTGCAAGAGAGAGGGCTAGAGGAGAGTAAGTTATCAGAGGACTTATTAAGGATTTGTAGAGGTGTAGTTTGGTGCGTTGGGAGGCATGTTTCAGCTTGTAGAGGCCCGCAAGGGCCTTACTAGCTATTGCATGCCTTGAGTGAATATGACCGTGTAAGCGAAGAAGGTAGTCAAGATTAACGCTAAGGACAGTGACAGATTGTGTGATGGGGATGTAAGTGCGGGTGTCAGCTGTTTTGAGCTCGACAGGTAATGGAGGATCACGTTTCCTGTAGTTAAAATATGTAATGCTGGATTTAGCTGCATTGGTTTTGATCCTCCATTTTTGTTTCCAGATGGCTATCCTGTCGACCTCATTTTGTGTTTTGTGAGTGTGTCTATATTGGCGTGAGTGATGAGTTGTGTAATGTCGTCTGCATAGGCTAGTGTGATGGAGTTGTGGTATACAGGTGTTGGAATGTCGTTAGTGTATAAAAAGTAGAGGGTAGGGGAGAGGACAGATCCCTGGGGTACTCCAGCATTTAGTGTGAAGTACTCAGAGTAACAACCTTGGAATTTGATTCTCATGGTACGGCCGTCTAGGAAATTGCAGAGGAGTTTACGAGTAGTGAGAGGCAGGTTAAAGTTAGTGCAGAGTTTGTACTTGAGCCCTTCGTGCCAGTGTCAAAAGCTTTTTCAACGTCTTTTGCAACCAGGGCTGTCCTGTTTCTTTGTTTTGTGTTTATGTGGATGTAGTTGAGAATAATGCTAATGGCATCCTGTGTGGATGTGTGTGTTCTGAAGCCAAACTGGCCATCAGAAAGTAGAGAGTTGTGTTCCAGGAATCTGCGAAGGCGATGGTTGATAAGTTTTTCAAAGAGTTTTCCTAAAGTTTCGAGGAGGCTGATAGGGCGATAGTTTCTAGGATCAGAGTGGTCTTTTTTGGGTTAAGGAAGGAGGATAGCAGTAACAGCTTTGAAGAGGGAAGGGAAGTATCCAGAGGCAAGGGAGGCATTGAGGAGGTTAGTGTAGGCAGTAATGATAGAGTCAGGAAGGTGTTTTAGGATAATATGGTTTAGGCCAGAGGCACCAGGAGCCTTGAGAGGAAGGTGTCTGAGGAGAGTTTTAATGTCTGTGTTGGTGAAAGGAGTGTCGAGTTCTTGGGAGGAGGTAAGAGAGTCCAGATGGATGTGGCTATCTGGTGTTGTTTCTTGTGTGTGCAGTGTTCCTGTGTTCTATGTTTTGAATGTGTCGAATAACGTTAGGGTGAGGTGGGTGAGGGTGAAAGATGTTCTCCCAGATGTGTTTGAAGATGTTAGTGGCAGCCTGCAGGTCTGAGATGTGTTTGAATTTGTTGGTGGGAGTTGTGCCTCTGATTTTTTTGATAAAGTTCCAGAAGGCTTTAGTGTTTTTAATACGCTGTTTGTCTGCTTGTTGTATGAGTTGTGACCAGTGATTGTTGTGGTCTTGGTCTAGGCTGTGTAGAATGTTGTTCCTAAGGTATGTGAGATCTAATTGGACTTGATTAAATCTATGTGTGTTGTAGAGGAAGCGGTTGTGGTAGCAGATAATTAGTCTCCTTGTTCTGAGTGAGGGTTTGAAGGAATAACGAGTGGTGTGAGTTTTCTTTGGTATTGCGATGTTGGCTGCTTGTGTAATGGTGTCCTGGATGAGATCAAGTTGAGTGTCGATGTCAGAGATAGGTTTGTTGTTGTAGTCATAGGTGAGGTTAGTACTGTCTATGTCTAGTTTGAAAGCATCCCAGTCAGCATTCTTGTAGGAGAAGGAAGGTGTGGCCGGGATGAGGATAGGGTTGGAGGAGATGTGTAAGATGACTGGGATGTTACCAGAGCCTGTAATAAGGCCAGGTGAGATGTAGTGTTGAAATAGAGAACTGGCTCGGTTTGCCAGAATGATGTCTGGTTTGCCTTGGCCAGTGTGGTTGTAGAAGGTGTTGAAGTCTAGGCTGAGATGAATTAGGTGTTTATGGTTTGTGAAGTTGAGTAATTGGTGACCAAGTTGGTTGTTACTGGTGTTGATGAAAGGTTGTGTGTTTGGCATTCATATCAGATAGTAGGTATGTTGGTGTAGTTGAATTTATTATTATTATAATCAAAAAGAAGCGCTAAGCCACAAGGGCTATACAGCGCTGTTGGTGTAGTTGAAGACTATGGAAAGGTCGTGTATATTGAGAATAGTGTTTGGGCGAGCATAGGTGGTGAAAAAGATAAAGGGGCCAAGGTGGGTGTGTATTCTGACCGCAAGACAGTGTTGATGTATAAAAGGGATTGGGAGAAATTCGTGTTTTATGTTGGATTTGACAAGGATAGCAACCCCATAATGGGGATCATAGTGGGACTGTAGTGCAGTATAACCATAATGGCAAATACATTGAGGGGCTTTGAGGCAGGTACTGTTTAGCAAAACAATATCTGGCCTCTCTGCTTCAAATTCAAAGTTTATTCTCTATAAGGATTACAATGCTGAGTTTACAGAATTTGGTTATTGTGTGGTTTACATGTAGTAAAATAATGATTACAGAGTGTACCACTAGAACACCTAGCATGGCTAGGCATTTCGGGCAGACTTAGTTTAATTCTTAATTTTAAAATATTACAAATTATGAGGTAAGTTGGTATTATGGCTAAGTGACTAAATACTAGTTTGTGAGTTTAGCAATGTGAATGCTTTTGTTTTGGCACAGTACATAGTTTCAGTATTGGAGTATCACAGGATTCATTATTTTAAGATTGAGATTAATATTTCTGTTTATGGTCAAATGGGTGAGTGAAAGTGTGAACCACCAGGTGGTATTCGTGTAGTTAGTTGACGGGGTGTATCGGGGAGATAAGATGTTTTCTAATGGTAGTTTTGAAGGTGATGAATGTGTCTGCAGTTCTAGAGTTCTCAGGTAGGGTGTTCCAGATTTTAGGGCCTTTGACATACATTGAATTTTTGTAAAGGTTTAGTCGGACACGGGGAATGTCGTAGAGATGTTTGTGTCTGGTGTTATGCCTGTGGGTTCTGTCACAACTATCAAGAAAGCATTTTAGGTCAAGGTTGATATTAGAGTTTAAGGCCCTGTAGATGTAGATTGCACAGTAGTAAGTGTGGATGTACTGAACAGGGAGTAAGTTTAGATCTATGAAGAGTGGGGGGGGGGGTGTTGCCAGGGATGGGATTTAGTGATTATTCTTACTGCAGCTTTTTGTTGGGTTATTATTGGCTTTAGGTGTGTTGCTGCAGTTGATCCCCAAGCACAAATAGCATAGGTGAGGTATGGATAAATAAGCGAGTGGTACAGTGTGAGAAGGGCATTTTGCGGCACGTAGTATCGTATCTTGGAGAGGATCCCAACCATTTTGGATGCTTTTTTGGTTATATGTTGGATATGGGTGCTGAAATTCAGGTTGTTGTCAAGGTATAGGCCTAGGAATTTGCCCTCATTATGTCTGGTAATTAGAGTGTTGTCAATCTTAATGTTAATTTGTGCATCTCCTGCTCTGCTACCAAACATAATATAGTAGGTTTTGTCAGTGTTAAGCATAAGTTTATTGGCTGTCATCCAAGTCGATATTTTGATCAGCTCCTCGTTAACAATGGTGTTGAGGGTGGCAAGATTAGGGTGAGAGATGACGTAAGTCATGTCGTCAGCAAAGAGAATGGGTTTCAGGTGTTGGGATATGTTTGGAAGATCATTGATGTATATGAGGAAGAGCAGGGGACCAAGGACACTTCCCTGCGGAACTCCAGTATCAAGTGGCCGTGTTGTTGATGCTGTGTCTTTAATGGTGACATACTGATACCTATTAGTAAGGTAAGATTTGAAATAAGCAAGCGCATGTCCTCTTATACCGTCAAGGAGCTCGGCCAGTAGGTGTCTTCAGTCGAGTACAGAAAAGTTGATAAAAGCAGAAGATACTTGAAGACAATGTAATCAGTCCATCACCCTTGAAGTTTTGAGGTGGTCAGTCCCTCAGTCTGGAGAAGAGCATTGTTGCATAGTCTGAAACAATATGGAGTTGAAGTGACAGGATGGAGCCTTATATACCGCAAGGAGGTGAGATGTAGGCCACTTGTAGAGGTAAGAATGTAGTCGTTGGGAGGTCAGGTCCCTCTCAAATCCAGCCATCCTCACTAGTAGAAGTTGTCCAAGTTGATTTCAGGTCTGTACCAAGATACCCTTGTGTTGCAGTGTATGACAGAGTGAACATTAAAATGGTATAAAATACCGACATGTTGTTAGGTAAGACACATATGCAACAGTTAGGTATCTTTATTTCAAAACGTTTTGCCTATACAGTAGGCTTCTTCAGTCAAGTACAGAAAAGTTAATAGAAGCAGAAGAGACTTGAAGACGATGTAATCAGTTCATCACCCTTGAAGTTTTGAGGTGGTCAGTCCCTCAGTCTGGAGAAGAGTATTGTTACATAGTCTGAAACAATATGGAGTTGAAGTATGTATGTATAATGTTCGCCAAGACCAGGGTCCTGGCACGGGTCTTAATCTTGAGATGACCCGTCTCTGGCTCCTGAAGGAGAATTGATTCTTAATTGTTGCAGCATATGCTGCTCAAGCACTGTTCCGGACAGTTCAGCTAGTGTGTCTCATAAGCGACTGAGGTTACTTCCTCTCAGCTGTTTCCTGAGCTGGGGACTGGGCTCTGTCCACTCTGATAATCTGCAGATTCATGGCATCCACTGTTTCCTGCTCTGTCAGTAAGCACACCCTCAGGAGTGTGCTGACCATCTGCCGGAACATGCTCTGTTGTTCCGTGGAGGTGATTGTGTTGCAGATAATATCTGAAACATTTCAAAATAAAGATACCTAACTGTTGCATATGTGTCTTACCTAACAACCTGTCGGTATTTTATACCATTTTAATGTTCACTCTGTCAGACACTGCAACACAAGGGTATCTTGGTACAGACCTAAAATCAACTTGGACAACTTCTACTAGTGAGAATGGCTGGATTTGAGAGGGACCTGATCTCCCAACGACTACATTCTTACCTCTTCTAGTGGCCTACATCTCACTTCCTGGCGGTATATAAGGCTCCATCCTGTCACTTCAACTCATCCACAGTCGAAGTCTGTTCATTGATCATCGACGATCTCGCCTCTCTCAGATTACCCCGTGTTGGGAGAGACTTCGCTTAAAGTGGTGCTTGTTGGAACTTCGTCTTCCTCTTCACCATCGGGATTGGTGCGTCGGTGGTTGCCTGCCCAAGTGCAGGAAGCCTGTTGCTGCCTGAAGTCTCTACGCCTGTCGACTGCACGCCATACAGCCAGTCTCGCTGCCGCTCAGGATATACAATGCTCCATCAAGCTACAGTTCACCTCCTCAGTGTCCTGTGCCAGGCAAGTACGTGTGTCTACTTACACGTACTTGCTTAGCTGAGTACTCTCAATTTTTAGCCGATTGTTACAGCCACAACTGTTATTTCATCTTTACGTAATTAGATGATGCCTTCATTGCCTTCCACCTCCCACCCCCCTTCCACTCTCCCTCTACTGCCCACACCTGCCTCTGCCTCTTCTAAATCCAATTCCTTCTCGCTAAACCTCAAATTCTCTAATCCTGATGCCACTATCTGTCCTGAAAATTTATTATATCAGATCACTGGTGCACCTCAACAAAAAGTCTTTAAAGCCAACTCAGGCTTCAAACTCCTTCTTGACAAACATTCTTACGAAACGTACACCTTAACCGATACCAGACAAAAACTTCTCAACGCAGGCTTCACCATTATTTGGACTCCTGAGCACCGTGCCAAAAGCACAGTCATTGCTAAACACGTAGACTACTCTCTCCTGACAGCCTATGACACAGACAAAGAAGACTTAATAAAAGACATCAATACTAAGAACAGTCTCTGTTGACGATATTTACAGACCCAAAAACTCTATCATTCTCAAAATACGCTGTTCTACTCCTTCTGATGCTCTACACTCTTCAGTCAAGGAATCCTTGCCAAGACCATCCGCATTCCTCCAAACACTCTCTTCACTCCGAACTTCCACCCAATCACACAATGTCTTAAATGCTACAAATTCAGCTACGGCAAAAACACATGTACATCTACACAAGTCTGCTCCAGATGTTCAGCAACTGGCCACTTCTGGAATACTTGCAACCTCCCCCTTAAATGTTCTAACTGCGGCGGGTCACACACTGCAGTTGCAAATTCCTGCCCCTCTAGAAAAGACATTCTCTCCTCCCTCAGAGCAAGCCAACCTCCCTCCCTCCCCAACCCCATCCCTGTACCTCCCTCCCCTACCAAACTGCCCTCCCCCACCCCCAATGCCTGGGCCTCCCCATGCACTTGGTCTACCTCTTCTACCCTACACACATCAAACACCAACACACAGACTACAAACACCTCTCAATCTACACCTACACCCACACTAGACTACAAAACTAACTGTCAACTTGCCACTGCTGCCCACTCTGCAAAGGTAATCTCTCAAGCTTACCAATCAGACTACTCACATGTCCTTAACCTAACCTTGTCTGCTAACAATCTTCCCTCTCTAATCATCCCTCCTTCTTGCTTCTCTTCTAAATCCCCTACAACCAGGGCAGGATTAAGAAGTCTCCAGGCCCTAGGCTATTCAGATTGGCGGGGCCCCTTTGAGTTACGGGTAAGCAAAGCGACCCCTTCCAGCTTGTGGGTGGAAGGGGGGGGGGGTCGGTGTGAGCCTGTTTAAGGTCTAATTAAATACATTCTGGCTATTTAGATTAAATTTAATAGGGAAAGTACATCAAGACAACCAAAACCATTTACCAACAGCCATTATAACTATCTTGTTAAATCATGCATTTTAAAGAGAATAAACTCAAGACAGCATAGTATTACTAGATAACGTGTAATTACTACAGAAAATTGGAGAGGAATCTCCCATACTCACCCATTAGCGGGAAAACACAGCTGTTCTGATGTAAACAAAGGCGTGTTGAGTGTTGCCATCAATGGTTAGGTTTATTTATTTTAATTTTATTTTATTTCATTATTTATTTTTGTTTTGATTAATTTTTAAAAATCAATTTTACTCTCCAAACACTTGAACTTTTTAGGTAGGGACCCCTTTGCACTTGCACCATGTGCGCAGTCTTGGATGAGCCCCTGAACCCCTTGGACCGCGGGGCCCCCAAATGCGCAGGGCCCTAGGCAAATGCCTAGTTTGCCTATGCGGTAATCCGGCCCTGCCTACAACCACTAATTCCTCCCTCTCTCCCACCCCTCCACTTCCTACACCCACCAGCTCTCCTCCTCCCCTACCCCTTTTCACTACTTCTACCCCTCTCACCAACACCCCTACTGCTGCTGCTATGACCACCCCTCCCCCCACCTCCTTACCCACCTCCTCATCCCCAACCAAAGCTTCCACTTCCTCATCCCTTACCATAGCTTCCACTTCCTCATCCCCTACCAAAGCTTCCACTTCCTCTGCATCTACTTTTGCCTACTCCACCACAACCAAAATTTCATCCAGGTCCAACTCTACCTCCTCCAGACAAAATCCACTCAACCCTAAACCTGCCCCAACTTCTGATATACAGACCAAAAAAACATAAAAAACAGATCCATCTCTTCCTCCCCCTCCAGGAAACGGGTCCATAACACCTACAAATATGCATCCACTGATGGCACCACTATCACGGGCTTTAATCCAAACTCCTCCCCCGACATTAACTTTGCTATGACAAAACCATTAAATCATGTTTGAAGTGACTCAGTTCAACGTACGTTCTTACTTTACAATTAGACACCTACTGGCCGAGCTCCTTGAAGAAGAGAGGCCAGATATTATTTTGCTAAACAGTACCTGCCTCAAAGCCCTTCAACGTATCCGTCATTATGGTTATACTGCACTACAGTATACATTTTTTACATACTTTCAGATGTTGAAAAAACGTATATATACGTTTGGACCATTTAAGGGTTAAAGAACCTCACTTCACAGTCCTTAAGCCATTGAACTACAGATTTGGCTGTATGACACAGTGCACTGTCCTGCATAAAAACTGTAGCCCCCACACTTGTCAAATGCCTCAGGTAAATTGTCACACAATAACTCCAGGTAATTATACTGGTTCATATGCTGGTTTTGGGGAAACACAATGAGTTTACCAACACTCTGAGTACTGAAACACCCTGAAACCATGAGCAAGTCTGGGTGTCTGGTGGTCCTACAGGTGTAGCGTAGGTCTAGCGGATCACTATCTTTGGGCTAGTACACATGTTCACCATGGTTACAGGTGATGGTGAAGGTTGCTTCATCACTCCAGAGTACTTCAGACCACTGTTGAGGATTCCAGTGAAGATATTTCTTTGCATAATCCAGCCTACGTTTCTTCTGTGGCTTGGAGAGGATCGGTCTCTTAACCTGGCAGTGACTACTGTAGCCCAGTGCTGACACATGTCTGATGTCTGTTAACAGTTCTTACGGACACCTCTGAGAGAAGATGTGGGTTCTTTTCTTTCAATTCTCTAGCAGTTATCTTAGGTGTACTCTCTAACTGCTTTTTTAACACAGTTAAGGTATGAACACATGTCTGAGGTTTGGCAGACGGTACCTCGACACCGCCACCAGCCTTGAAACACTGCACCCAGTTCCTCATTGAATGCTCACACACCCCCAACATTCTCCACTATTTCTTTTGTCTGGTGCCCAGCTTTGTGAAGCCCTATGATTTGAGCTATAATTTCAGGTGTCAAAGACTTCCTTTTACCCATAATCAAACATGTATAGCCCCAAAACCAAAAGGAACACCAGACAAAAGATGGGGAGGGTGATAGACAAATGCAAAGTTCTAAATTTTGGACAGGAAAATAACCATGCGAAAAGGATTTAGGAGTTCTGGTTAGCAATAATCTGAAACCAAGACAACAGTGCATTAGTGTTTGCAATAAAACTACAGATTCCTTGGCTTCATATCTAGAAATATAAATAATAGAAGTCCTCAGGTTGCTCTTTAACTCTATATATCCTTGGTTAGGCCTCATTTAGATTATGCTGCTCAGTTCTGGTCACTGTATTACAGAATAGATATAAATGCACTGGAAAATGTACAGAGGAGGATGACAAAGTTAATCCCATGTATCAGAAATCTTCAATATGAGGATAGAATGAGGGCCGTGAATCTGGACTCTCTCGAAAGGCGTAGAATTAGGGGGGATATGATCGAGGTGTATAAATGGAAATCAGGAATAAATAAAGAGGATGTAAATAGCATGCTGAAAATTTCCAGCCAAGACAGGACTCGCAGCAATGGTTTCAAGATGGAAAAATTCAGATTCAGGAAGGATATAGGAAAGTACTGGTTTGGTAATAAAGTTGTGGATGAGTGGAACAAACTCCCAAGTACAATTATTGACGCTAAAACATTGTGTAGTTTTAAAAATAGGTTAGATAAATACGTACATGAGTGGGTGTGAGTTGGAACTGACTAGCTTGTGCTACTAGGCCTGATGCTGTGCTCCTTCCTTAAGTGGAAGTGACCTGACTAGGTGGGTCATTGGGCTAAGCCAGAGGGTGACATGGACCTGCTTTGCATGGGTCAGTAGGCCTGTTGCAGTGTTCCTTCTTTCTTATGTTCCTCTCACCACAGCAGCCATGTGAGTACTGAGGAGTCACTGTGGAGTGTGGAGGCAGGCGGTAATGTCATGCTAATGGCTGCCACCCGGCATAATGCACTGACGAGAAAAGGCTCCCCTGTATGGTAGGCCTTTGATTTTCGTCATCGCATTATGCAGGGGCGCTCATGCAACATAATGCCGTGACGAGCACTGTACACTTTCTAGGTCAGCAATTTCACCTGCCTAAAAAGGGGCAGTTAGTGTACAGCAGTATTCCAGCATAGAGAGAGAACAAGCAATTTGAAGAGAATCATCATGGGCTTGGCGTCCCGAGTTTAGAAGGTCCTCATTATCTATCCTATCATTTTCCTAGCAGATGCGGTAGATACATTGTTGTGGTCTTTGAAGGCGTGATCCTCTGACATTACTTTTTTGCTCTACTGTATGGTTAGAATTTGTTGTATACCCTGATACAGTTTTAATTTCCTCAAGTTTTCCATATCTGAGTAATTGATATTTCTCTTTATTGAACTTCATATTGTTTTGAGTGGCCCATTTGAAGATTTGGTTGATGTCCGCTTGGAGTCTTGCAGTGTCTTCGCTTCGATGGAGGACACTGTCATGGCAATTCAAGAGTCATCCGCAAAGGAAGACACCCACACCACTGTTAAAGAAAGTGGCAGCTCATGGCATTGGGGAAAAAGTGCTGTCATGGATTGAGTCATGGCTCACCAATAGGAAGCTGAGTGTGTGCTTAAATGGGGCTAAATCCAAGTGGGGATCTGTAACAAGTGGCGTTCCACAGGGATCAGTCTTAGGCCCATTGTTGTTTATCATGTACAGTGGACCCCCAGATTATGTTGTCATCGGAATAAGTAATATTCGGAATAAGTAACGGTTTTTTGCCAAAATATTGGCTCAGTGATAGTCACTGAACTCTGAATAAGTCATTCATCCGGAACGTGTCCATGCAGCCTGAGCGGCCCTGACACTCCATGTACAGACAGTGTGCCATTGTTTACCAGCCATTTAGGATGATACCAGGCGTTCATATGATACATTTTGTATTATTCCATTTTTTAGTGCTTGTAACCGCTAAATAAGCCACCAAGGGCCCAAAGAAAGCTTCTAGTGCCAGCCCTTTGGTAAAGAGAGTGAGAAACACTATAGAATTCAAGAGAGAGATCATTGCAAAATATGAAAGTGGAGTGCGTGTTGCCAAGCTGGCCAGGTTGTATAACAAACCCAATACAACCATCGCTTCTATCCTGGCCCAGAAAAAGGAAATCAAGGAAGCTGTTGTTGCAAAAGATGCAAATATGCTTACAAAACCGCCCAGGGAGGTACTACCGTCCTGCCAAGTGAGTGTAAAACGAAAGCCTGTAATTGTTTTACATGATGGTAGGATTGCTGGTGTCCTTTTTTCTGTCTCATGAACATGCAAGATTTCAGGTATGTCTTGCTACTTCTACTTACACTTAGGTCACACTACACATACATGTACAAGCACATATATACACACCCTTCTGGGTTTTCTTCTATTTTCTTTCTAGTTCTTATTCTTGTTTATTTCCTCTTATCTCCATGGGAAAGTGGAACAGAATTCTTCTTCTTCCGTAAGCAATGCATGTTGTAAGAGGCGACTAAAATGCCGGGAGCAAGGGGCTAGTAACCTCTTCTCCTGTATATATTACTAAATGTAAAAGGAGAAACTTTCGTTTTTCCTTTTGGGCCACCCCGCCTCGGTGGGATACGGCCGGTGTGTTGGAAGAAAGAAAGATGCTTACAAAACAGAGACTGCAAATACTGGAAGATGTGGAGGCTTTGTTGTTGGTGTGGATCAACGAGAAACAATTATCAGGAGATAGTGTTATGCAGTCAGTAATATGTGAATAGGCAAGGCAGTTGCATGATGATCTCGTAAAGAAAATGCCTGGAACTAGTGCTGATATTGGTGAATTTAAGGCCAGCAAAGGCTGGTTTGAGATATTTAAGAATCAGAGTGGCAAACACAGGTCTTAAGGCATGGTGAGGCTGCCAGTTCTGACAAAAAAAGCAGCTGAAAAAATGTTCAGGACTTCAAGGGGTACATAGAGGCTGAAAAATTCAAACCCAGCAAGTGTTCAATTGTAACGAAACAGGCCTCTTTTGGAAGAAAATGCCAAAGAGGACCTACATTACTCAGGAGGAAAAGGCACTCCCAGGACACAAGCCTATGAAAGACAGGCTTACTCTTTTGTTCTTTGGTAATGCTAGTGGAGATTTCAAAGTGAAGCTTTTACTGGTGTATCACTCTGAAAATCTCAGAGTGTTCAAGAGAAACAATGTTGTCAACAGAAAAGTGTGTTTGATGTGGAAGGCAAACAGTAAGGCATGGGTCATGAGGGACATTTTCCTTGATTGGTTCCATGATGTGTTTGGCCCCAGTGTGAAAAAAATACCTCTTGGAAAATAAATTGGAACTCAAGTCCCTCCTGGTAATGGACAGTGCTCCTGCTCATCCTCCAGACTTGAAGAGCAAATGGTGCAGGAGTTTTGTTTCATCAAAGTGAAGTTCTTGTCCCCAAATACCACTCCTCTCCTCCAGCCCATGGACCAAGAAGTCATTTCAAATTTCAAAAAACTCTACACCAAACCAGTGTTTCAAAAGTGCTCTGAAGTGACCTCAGACACTGAATTAACCCTAAGGGAGTTTTAGAAAGATCACTTTAGTATCCTCAGTTGCATAAACCTTATAGGTAAGGCTTGGGAGGGAGTGACTTGCAGGACTTTGAACTCTGCTTGGAGAAAATTGTGGCCACAATGTGTACCAGAGAGGGATTTTGAAGCGTTTGGGGCTGACCCTGAGGAGCCTATGCCAGTTGTGGAATCTGTTGTGGCACTGGGGAATTCCATGGGGTTGGATGTGAGTTTTGAGGATGCGGAAGAGTTGGTGGAGGACCACGATGAAGAGCTAACTACTACAGAGCTGCAAGACCTTCATCTGCAACACCAACAGACCACAGCTCAGGAAATTGCTTTAGAGGAGGAAGACAGATGGAGGAAGGTGCCTTCTTCAAATATTAAGAATATTTGTACAATGTAGACAAAGGTGCAAACATTTATGGATGAACATCACCCTGACAAAACTGTTGCAGGCCATGTTGGCAACATGTACAATATCAATGTTGTGTCACATTTTAGGGAAGTTTTAAAGAAACTCCAGAAACAGACCTCTCTGGAACACTTTTTTGAGCAACAGGGGTCCAGAGACTCTCAAGCTGGTCCTAGTGACATTAAAAAACAAAGAAGGGAAGTAACCCTGGAAAAGGACTTGGTACCTGAAGTCGTTATGGAGGGGGATTCCCCTTCCAAACAATAGTACACCTCCATCCTCTCCCCTCCTCCTGTCTCATAACTCATCAATAAGTCTTCAATAAAGGTAAGTGTCAGTTCAGTAATGTTTTATTCTGCATGTCTCATTGTTTTCTGTGTAGGGAAATGTATATTTCACGTAAAAAATATTTTTTTAATGCTTTTGGGTGTCGGGAACAGATTAACCCTTTGAGGGTCGACAGGCCCTCTCCGAAACTCGTTCTCAGGGTCGGCCAAATTTAAAAAAAAAAAAAAATTATTTTCTCTTAAGAAAAGATAGAGAATCTTTTCCCGATCATAACGACACCAAAAGTTTGAAATTTGATAGAAAACTTACGGAATTATGCTCTCGCAAAGTTAGCGGTCTCGGCGATGTTTACGGATCGGCGATTTTGCCCACTTTGAGCCCCATTTTTGGCCAATTTCACTGTACTAGTCGACAAAAAACATGAATATTTCGCTAGAACTCCATTTTTTCTATCGAATGGGTGCAAGAAACCACCCATTTATAAATTCAACTATCCAGTACAGTGGTCAGAATTTAGCAATTTTGCCAATTTCACACAAATTTCAAAAGATGCCAATTTCGGAATAGGGTCCAGAATAAACAAGAAAGACATTCCTGGCACTAAAATGACATTTCCTCTAGTCATTAGTCACGTCTCAAGGCCCCTCTTATATTCTTTTGCTTTCCACTTTGAATTTTTATTCTCACAAAAAATATAAGATTTACTGTTATGCAGACTACTGCATTAGTGTAAAAAATGGTATAAATATTATTGGTGCACTTGTGAAAGAATATTAGACTCACCAGTTGACGTGTATTGCACGCTTGGCACGATTTGTTTACTTTTGAAGTTTGGTAAAAATCGAACATTTCTGCTACTTTGAGCTCAATTTCAAGGCACCTTTCATTGTAAAACCAGTCAAAATCATCTCAATTTCAGTAATATGTCTTCCATTCTATAAAATGAGACCAAGAAAACTAGAATACAACAATAAATACCATACGAAAATACACTGCAAAGTCGCTGATTTATTAAAAAAAATGGAAAAAGTTTTTTTTTTCTCATTATGCACTGTGTGCTGCAGGATTTTTTTTAGACTGTGCACACTGACCACATAGACCCATTCTTTCATATGAAGGCCTACCAGCTTTCTCCCACTAGATTTGAGGTCGCTAGAATTTATGAGTACTAGTACGTCAAAAACCCCTACTCGTAAGACGTACTAGTACGACGAAAACCCTCAAAGGGTTAATTGGATTTCCATTATTTCTTATGGGGAAAATTAATTTGGAATTACTAGTCAGATTCGGGTTTAGTCACTCTCTGGAATGGATTACTTACTTAATCTGGGGGGCCCACTGTATATCAATGACCTGATGAAGGAATAACTAGTGATATGAACAAATTCGCCGATGACATGAAGATAGGTAGGATAATTGATTCAAACCTTGATGTCACGGAACTGCAGGAAGATTTAGACAAACTTAATTCACGGTCAGAAAAGTGGCAGATGCAGTTCAGTGTAGATAAATGCAAGATTCTGAGGCTTGGGAGTGTCCATAACCCCAGCACTCATAAGTTAAATAACGCAGAACTTAGCTATACAGATTGCGAAAAGGACTTGGGGGTTATGGTAAGCAGCAACCTTAAATCAAGGCAGCAGTGCCTAAGTGTACATAATAAGGCAAACAGATTACTGGGATTTATATCAAGAAGTGTAAGCAACAGAAGTCCAGAGGTTATACTACAGCTTTATACATCATTAGTATGGCCTCACCTAGATTTAGTAGCTCAGTTCTGGTCTCCATATTACAGAATGGATATAAATTCATTAGAAAACATTCAACGAAGAATGACAAAATTAATTCCTAGCATTAGAAATCTTCCATATGAAGAAAGATTGAAGTCCTTTAAATTACATTCACTTGTAAGATGAAGAATGAGGGGAGACATGATTGAAGCGTACATGTGGAAGATAGGTATTAACAAAGGGGATATAAATAAGGTCTTGAGGATATCTCTCCAAGAGAGAATCTGCAATAATGGATTCAAATTAGATAAGTTTAGATTTAGAAAGGATATAGGAAAGTACTGGTTTGGAAATAGGGTAGTTGATGAGTGGAACAGTCTGCCTAGTAGGGTTATTGAAGCTAGGACCTTGGGTAGTTTCAAATTTAGGTTGGATATATACATGAGTGAGAGGGGTTGGATTTGAGAGGGACTTGCACATGAGTAAATAGAATTATCTAAGCTTATTTCTTGGATAGCATTTTAAATTGGGTTGGGCAAATATCCTAAGTGGGATGAACTGTGAAAGACATGCCTAGTATGGGCCAACAGGCCTGGTGCAGTGTTCCTCTTTTCTTATGTTCTTAAGACACGGAGCTATGGCTTACACCTGTCTATGTCAGATATGAGGATGAGAAATAGGATGGGAGTGAGTACTGTGCCTTGTGGAACAGAGCTTTTCACTGTAGCTGCCTCAGACTTTACTCTGTTTACTATTGCTCTTTGTGTTCTATTTGTCAGGAAGTAAGTTATAGATCCATCTACCAACATTTCCTGTTATTCTTTTATCAAGCATTTTGTGTGCTATTACACTGTGGTCACACTTGTCAAAGGCTTTTACAAAATCTGTGTATACTACATCTGCAAGTTGGCAACACTCTCCTCACACAATGAGTGTCCGTGGTTCGATCCCTGGGATGGGTGGAAAATTTAAGATAAGATTTTTTATTGTTTTTTTTAACCCTGGAGGGTTAGCTACTCAGGATAACCCAAGAAAAGCAGTGTGTTTTTGAGGGACTGTCTGTCTTATTTCCAGTGGGGTCCTCAATCTTGCCCCCTAGGATGCAACCCACACCAGATGACTAGCACCTAGGTACCTACTTGCTTGCTAGGTGAATAGGGACAGCAGGTATATGGAAACATGACCAATGTTTCCACCCTTGCAGGATGGAAACATTGGGCTCTCGCTTCACACATAGTGTGTGTGAGGCGAGAGTGTTGCCTGCCAAGCCATGGGACACACTTTGAGGGAACATGAGCTAGAGTTTGTCATGGCCATGCTGGCAAGAAATTTGCATTTGTGGTCAAAGTAGGGCTCATGCTAATCTCCCTGTGGTATATATATCTAGCTTGATGAATCTTATTGTAGCCAGCTGGCCTAGTGGCTTACACATTGGCCTGGAGTTTTATGGCTCACTTGTCATGGGTTCTAACCCCACCCATACCATGGTTTGTTTACACTTTGGGCATGTTTCCTTATACCTGCTGTCCCTGTTCACCTAGCAATAAGTAGGTACCTGGATGTTATTTTACTGTTGTGGGCTGCATCCTAGGGAACTTTCTTGGGTTATCCTGGGTGGATATCCCTCCAAGTTAAAAAAACAAACAAATCTTATCTTAACCGAAGGTTGTAATCCACTCCCTCCCTGACAGCATATGCTTTTGCCAGTTCATCAGTTCAATCATGCATCTGAAGACTAACGTGAGAAGGAATTAACAGCATCAAAGACAACATAATCAATGTACAGACGTGTGTGCAGAGGGCTCCTGACCAGCAAAATGAGATCAGTTATGAGGGTGCCTTCACCAAATTCAACTTCAGTAACAGAAACATACAGTAGGATCAAATTAACCATGTCCTAAATGAAACATGCTGAGAAGATATCCTAAACAATACAGATCCTATGAGAAATGAGGAGAAAATGTAAATTAGAAACAGATGCTCTCTCTATAGGCGAAGGTGAAGAATCACAGAGCTACTCAAAGGGGCCAGTCTTTCTGAAATACAAAAGAAGGCACTGGCCAGAGAAATAGAAAATATCGAACTTAAGTTTAAGGAATCATACAGGGGTCAAGAAACATAGGAATAACTTAAAGCAATAAGTGAAATTGAAAGAAACTTAAATTATTTCTTTTCTTATGCCAAATCTAGGGCAAAAACCACATTTGGTACTGGGCCCTAGCTTAAACGAGCTGGGACTGACACAGATGACAGCAAAGAAATGAGTGAGATGCTATAGTCCCAATACGACTCAGCGTTTAGTGAGCCATTAAACAGACTAAGGGTCGACAATTTAAATTAATTTTTTATGACCAAGACTCAAAATCTGGTCACTTCCATTATCTCTGATATAACCCTAATACCACAGGACTTTGAAAAAACTATAACTGACATGCCCATGCATTCTGTGTCATGCCCAGACTTGTAGAACTCAGGGTTCATCAAGAACTGCAATAAATCCCTTTCATGTGCCTTAAATATTCTATGAAAGGGAGCACAGACATGGATCATCCCACAGTCACTAAAAACAACAGATATAGCCCCACTCCATAAAGATGACAGTAAAGCAGTTGCGAAGAATTTCATACCAACACCGATAACATCCCACATGAAAAAATCTTTGAAAAGGTTCTCAGAAGCAAGACTGCCAATCACCTGGACACCCAACAGTTGTATAATACAGGGCAGCATGGGTTTAGAGCAGGTTGCTCCTGCCTCTCACAATTACCAGATGACTATGACACGATCTTGGAAGCACTGGAGGACAAAATGCAGATGTAGTATGCACAGAATTTGTGTTAGCCTCCGACAAGTGCGATCATCGTGTAATAGCACAAAATGCATGAAAAATGAATAACAGGAAAAGTGGATAGATGGATCTATAACTTTCCTACCAACAGAACAAAGAGAGTAATAGTAAATAGAGTGAAGTCAGGGGTGGCTACAGTGAAAAGCTTGGTTTCACAAGGCACAATACTTGCTCCCATCCTTTTTCTCATCTTCATATCTCACATAGACAGAGTTGTATGCCACAGCACCATTTCCTCCTTTCCTGAAGATATCAGAATTTGCATGAGTGTCATCCACTGAAAACACTGCAAATCTACAAGTGGATATTAACTAATTCTTTAACCCCTTAACTTCGAATATTTTGAAAAATACAACAATCATTTTTTTTTTAATGAAGAGGACATTTTTTTACGTAAAGTAATGTAAGAAAAAAAAATTAGAGTCAGTACTTACGGAGATATAAGGCCGCAAAGGCGGTGATTGTCGCTCACTTGACAGGAACATGAGGCGCTGCCGCTCGCAGAAATCCTACATATTTATCGTTTTTTTCATGTTTTTTTTTTTAATTTTTATTTTTTATGATATGATAATGTTTTATAGCAGATCTTCTGATTTGATAGCCAATTGTTGTTTAGACACAAATATTATGTACAAAATTATTGATCGTATTATCACAAACACACTTGTATACACTTATAGGTGATATTGTACACCTGATTGAATCACATTCTATTATCTACAACTATATACAAGTATTTACATGTCTCAGTTATGTTTCTAGTACTCCAGGATTATATGATACTCCATGAAACATGGATTCATACAGAGTGCCACCCCACAATGCTGACACAGGAATTGTGTCCTTTCGCTTGTGGGGATGGTGTGAGGCGGTAGCACACACAACACACTTTCTCTGAGAATGCTTCTTTTTTGGGGTAGGCTGTATTGGTACCAGGTAGTGACAGTTAGTGAGGATTCAGTCTGGCACTTACCCCTCTAGTTGTGGTTGGAGGACAGGTTGTGGTGTGCCAGGTTGCTGTTGAGGGGCAGGTATAAGTGTGGTACCATACTTTTTTGCTATCTGCTTGATGACATTTAGGCTGACTTCTGCATAACAAATTTATTTTCCAGTCTTTATTTCATACATATTGAAGGCATTGAGCACTGCAATGTCTACAAGGTGGAAAAACACTTTTGTGTACCACTCGTGACTCCTACGCACACAGTCAATGAACCCTATCATCATGTCACACTTGTCAACTAGTCACATGTTGTTCATATAGTCCACGACAGCAACTGGTTTTACAATGCTTTCATTGGTCTCCTTGTTCACTTTGTTTGTACCATCATATTTCTGTGGATAGTTGACAGCAATGTCACGTCCTGTTTGTCGTGCCACGTCAGTGCCATGATGTCATTGGCATGAAACGCTTGCACTGCACCTTCACCACTGAACCTTGGCATATGTTTTCTATTTCTTCTCACTGTTCCACATATATCAGTATTGTTCACACGTAGGAAATCAGCAAGCATAGGGCTTGTATACCAGTTGTCTGTGTACAATGTATGGCCCTTGCCAAGGTATGGTTCCATCATCATGCGAATATCACCAGAAATGCCCAACATCCGCCTGTCATCATAGTGTGTGTTTCTCCTGGTGTAGACAATGACATCCAACACCATGCCACTCTCAGTCACTCATAACAAACAGTTTTATACCAAAGTGATTACATTTGCTCGGTATATATTGCTTGAATGACAGGTGTCCCTTGAACAGAATCAAGGACTCATCTACAACAATGTTCTTGAATGGATAAAAATAGGTACTGAATTTCTGCTTCAGATACATAAACACTTCCTGGATTTTGCATAAAAGGTCATTTCTGTTGGGCCTATTCCTGTCTGAGAAGTGCAACATTCATAGCAACAGAGTGAATCTGTTGCAGGGAAGGAGGTCACAGAAGGCAGGAGTACTGATGAAGTAGTCTGTGGACTAGTAATGTGCTATGTTGTGCTTATACATATGAGGCATAAGCATGACAGTGCCAAAGAATAAATACATTTCGACCACAGTTGTGTCTTTCCATTTACGCAGCCGTGATGATTCTGCAACCTCTGTGTTATCCATTATATACTTGTAATAACTGTTTGTCTGGGTGACAATCAAGTTCATTAGCGACTCATCAAAGTATAGCTGGAAAAAGTCCAACTCTGTAGACTCATTCGTAATGGAACATTCTGGGAGGATGCCACTTCCACTGGCATCAAAACCAAAAGGATGTGGCACGAATGTTGTACTTTGTGCCCAGTTCCACTCACGGTCACATGGCACAGGGGAGCAGGAGGCAAGACGGGAGTGGAGGCAGCACACGGCTGAGGGGATGCCAGGCAGTCCTTTGTCTGCCTACCCAATGCGCCCCGTGGGTCAGGCACCCTGCAACCCACCACCACCTCGTCTTCCATGCCTGCATATTCACCTTCATGATCACTATCACTATCAGTTGCTGGGGTTTTTGATCGTGACCTCCCACGACCCTTGGGCACTGCATATGGTACACTGCCTGAACGAAGCCAACAACGCCTAAAAGTACGCTTCACTGGGTTTGGAACAGGGTAATTTTGCATGGAGTGGGGAAGTGTTGCTGGTCTCTTACTTGACATTGATCATGTGTCTGATTCATTTAGAAGCGAGTTCCAGTTTTGATCCATCTGGAGGAGCGCTCACTAGTGCTGAAGTTTGGAGGGCTTCTATGTAAGGTTTTGAATAGGCTTGCCTGAGCATATTGACCCCAATTATGACATCTCTTTCAGTGACACAATCTCTGATGATTGGGATATGAAATTCTTTCCACATATTGCTTTGTTCTGCAATTTTTCCAGCCTTCCAGTCTGACACAAGAGCAAGTAGTGGCACAGCATAATCAACAAATGATTCAATTTTTTTTTATTAACATATCGGCCATTTCCCACAAGGGTAGGGTGGCTCGAAAAAGAAAAACCTTTGCTATCATTCACTCCATCACTGTCTTACCAAAGGTGCCCTTAACTACAGTTATATAACTGCAACATTAGCACCCCTACTTCAGAGTGCAGGCACTGTACTTCCCATCTCCAGGACTCAAGCCTGGCCTGCCGGTTTCCCTGAATTCCTTCATAAATTACCCTGTTCACACTCCAACAGCACGTCAAGTCCTAAAAACCATTTGTCTCCATTTGTTTCTAACACACTTACGCATGCTTGCTGGAAGTCCAGGCCACTCACACACAAAACCCCCTTTACCCCCTCCCTCCAATTTTTCCTAGGCCGACCCCCTACCCCACCTTCCTCCCACTACAGTGCTTTCTTATATCCTTCCTGAATCTGAATTTTTCCAACTTAAAACCAATGCTTTGAGTCCTGTCTTGGCTAGGGAATGTAAATAGCACACTATTTACATTCCCTTTATTTATTCCTTTTTCCATTTATGTATACACCTAAATCATATCCCCGCTAGTTCCACGCTTTTCTAGAGAGTGCAGATTCAGGGTCCTCAGTCTATCCAACACCACCAGAGAAACTGTGCATATTACTGGGGTAACTGTAGAAAAACACTACTTTCATATGCCTTCACTCACAGTGTCATTCGCTCTCAAGAGTGTGTTGCATGAGCCTGGGAGTGTTGCTGTTATACAGGTTACTGCATCAACGTGAAGGAAACTTGTACGCCATATAAGTGTTTGTATTGTGGAAAAACACTTCACAAATACATGCATAATGCTAGATGATCACCTGTCAATGGCCAGTGGACAGGTATTAATACATATCCATTTGACTGTCCACCCAAAACACTGACACCATGTACACGTCTATGGAGCACCCTCCCAAAGGTCTCTTTTCAACAAGTCGGCAGTCCCCCACCAAGGTAGGGTGACCAAAAACAGAAAAACACTTTCACCGTCAGTCACACATAATCACTGTCTTTGCAGAGGTACCCAAATATGACAGTTTAGATGTCACTACAAACAGCCAATATCATAAACCCCAGCAGCATCCTCACTATAATCCATGAAAACTCTAGCCTTTGAGGGAGAAGTCATTGTTTAAGAGAGTCATAGTTGCTCCTGCCTTAAGTCCAGGCATTGTACTTCCCACCTCCAGGACTCAAGTCCAGCTAATTGGCTTCCCTGAATCCTTTCACAAAATATTGCTCAGTTCACACTCCAACAGTTTGTCAGGTCCCAATTTGTTTTGTAATAATAATGATGATCTTTATTTTTCAAGTGATCTTGGGTGTGTTGCCACAAACTCTGCATCCCTCTCGATTCCGTCTGGAAACTTTCCAAAGTTTCAAGTGCTTTAAAATTATTACTTGTATACAGTGGAACCTCCACTAACGAATTTAATCCATTCTGTGACCTTGCTCGCATCTGGATTTGCTCGTTTGCAGAGTCAATTTTCCTAATTTAAATTAATTGAAATGAAATTAATTTGTTCGAGTGGAATTCCAGGCACCATAAAATACTTCAATAATTTTGCTAATATCAACTCTATGGCTTATTTATCTATTACAATTCATCTAATATGACATAATAAACCATATAAATAACATAGAAACTTGATACATACTCTAGAATGAATAAAATATGTCATTATGTGATAAGTGGAGGTGGCCATAGCCACTCCAGCATTATTGTGGTAAATACTGCCATCTAGTGACAGCCTTTTGAAGCTATCTATTATTATAATTATTGTTATATAATACATTATTATCATACATGTATTATTACACATGTATTATTATACATATTATTATACTATTAGGTATATGTATTATTATTATTATTACAATATAAATAATTTGGAATTTTTATTCACACAACAAATAGAAGATTTACTGTTATGCAGACTATTTATAAAATTATTACAATAATGCAGTAATGTCAATCCATTCATGACTGCATATTGGAATGGAGGTGACGTCATTTGTTTACTCTTGAACATCGGCAAAAATAGAACATTTCTGCTATTTTGAGCTCATTTTCAAGGTACTTCTCCTCATGAAATCATTCAAAATCATTTCTATTTCTGTAATATATCATCCATTCTATCAAATGAGACCAAAAAAACGAGAATACAACCATAAAAACCAGACGAAAATACCACTAAGGGGTGGCTAATTGCTGAGAAGTGAACTCCATTATTTATGGTCCGATTTCTTTCATTTTTAGTGTACATTCAGAAGCATCTTTCCATCATACATTGCCTAAGTTTCAATAAGATAGCCCAACAAACAAATGAGATCCAATTCCATAGATCAAGAGCAAGAGCTCCTCACCAGCATCAAGGAACCTCCTTTGAGGCCTGCTCGCTTATGGAAATTTCACTCGCATATGGAAGCAAAAAAATTGACTGATCAACTGCTCATATTTGGGAAAACTCGCATGTGGAGGTTCCACTGTACATATATTATTTTTGTTTTACATGGCATCTAAAGGTAGTTGGGATAAAAAGAGAAGTCATGATAATCTCATTGTTCACATCAAAATGAATAAAATTCATTGAAGAGTCAGAGGATGAAGATGTGCCATCTCTTTCTGACTTCCTACAATAAATACTACTCACTATCAGCTAAGGCTGAAATTATTTTAAGGTAAGTAAGAGCGTACTTTAAATGCATTTTACTATTTTTATCATTTTTGCAGGCCTAATTCTATTGCTCACTTAATATATGTTAGTGTAAACATATTATCAGGCATTTTAATGAATTTAAAAGTGAAAAAAGGGGCGATTCACTTTAAGGCGATTTTCACTTTACGATGGTAGCCTTGAACCTAACCTGCAGTATAATTGGGGCTCCTCCTGTATCTGATGCAGACTACTGGGTCCAAGGATAGTCCACCATGAATGGGTCCACAGGGAAAGCAACTATTGCAGAAGAGGTAGGTGATGGCCGAGAAGGACCAAAAGACATAAAAGAGAAAGACAAGTGTAAAGTAAAAAATCCTCAAGAACACCTATCCTACCAGCATGCACCACCACGCACCCTACAATGTAATGATTCACCACCACCTACCTTACGAGCATGCACCACCACCACCGCCTAAGATGTCCTAATTTCCTTTAGGTAAAGTGACACAAGCACTGCAGCACTCTACCATCAGAAGAAACACTGGAACAGCAGAATGGTCAATGAACCCTTTTTCTTTTCTGCAAACAGCAAATTTTACTGATAAAGGAAATGGACGGAAAGAAGAGAGAGGAGAGGAGGGGGGGGGGGGAGGTGCACTCCAACTCGCTCTAAAGAAAGGAAGGTTCTCATGTTCCATTTATCAGGGGGAAAAGATATCTCACATTCTGAGTATCAGGGGTAAAGATATCTCACATTTTGTGTATCAAGGGTAAAAATATCTCACATTCCATATATCAGGGATAAAGATATCCCGCATTCCATGTACAGTAGGGCCCTGCTTTAAGGCATTCTGCTAATATGGTGATTTTAAATTAGTATGACCAAAACTCACTATACGGCTCCCCATCTTTCTAATATGGCACGCCCTACCCAGCTTGCTTACATTCTCCGTAAGCACATCTATTATGTCTGGAAACTTTCCAAAATTTCAAGTGTTTTAAAGTTATTGCATATTTTATATATACTCTGATAATGATATTTATGTGTAGTACCTGTACCTAAATATACTTACACACTGTACTGGCATGCAGGTACACATTAAAATCACTAAGTCTCTCTACTCTTGATGCCATATTAATAATATTAATCTCTTGGGCTCGTTAAATGCCATATATTACGTTAATATAGGCATTTCCATTAATCAATCTATGATATTTTTTTCAAAATTACAGTGGAACCTTGACTTATGAGTTTAATCCGTTCCATGACCAAGCTCGTAACTCAATTTGCTTTTATATCAAATCAATTTTCCTCATTTAAATGAATTTAAATGTCATTAATCCGTCCCAGCGGCAGGACAAAATATTTAAATATAGCAACTCTGCGGCTTATTTATCTATCACAATTCATCTAATATGACATAATAAACAATATAATTAACAGAGAAACATGATATATACTCTAGAATGGATAAAATAGGCCATAATATGATGAGTGATGATGCAATTTGTTTTGTTTGATTGCTGAACCTAACTGATACAATTTGCTTTAATTCCATAGAAATCATCCTCTTTTTCTTCTCAGCACTGTCCTTTGCACTTATTTTCTTAGGACCCATGGTTATAAAAAAGAAATTTGGCCAAATGACTGTAAAAAAATGCAAGCAAGCATGAGAGAAATGCTCCTACGGCGACATAAACATGTGGACTCCTTACTGGATGTTTTGCCATTGACTGCGATAACTAGTGGCAGCATTCTGAATTATTATTACGTATTATTATTATAAAGTTTTTCTTCTTCTCTTTTTTAGTAATTGTATACAGGAGAAGGGGTTACTAGCCCATTGCTCCCGGCATTTTAGTCGCCTCATACGACACGCATGGCTTACGGAGGAAAGATTCTTTTCCACTTCCCCATGGACAATAGAAGAAATTAAAAAAGAACAAGAGCTATTTAGAAAAAGGAGAAAAACCTAGATGTATGTATATATATATATGCATGTGCGTGTCTGTGAAGTGTGACCAAAGTGTTAGTAGGAGTAGCAAGATATCCCTGTTATCTTAGCGTGTTTATGAGACAGAAAAAGAAACCAGCAATCCTACCATCATGCAAAACAATTACAGGTTTTTGTTTCACAGTCATCTGGCAGGACGGTAGTACTTCCCTGGGTGGTTGCCTGCACTCTGAAGGAGGGGTGTTAATGTTGCAGTTTAAAAACTGTAGTGTAAAGCACCCTTCTGGGAAGACAGTGATGGAGTGAATGATGGTGAAAGTTTTTCTTTTTCGGGCCACCCTGCCTTGGTGGGAATCGGCCGGTGTGATAATAAAAAAAAATAAAAATATTATTATTAAGGAACTGAAGCTCACTCATTATTATTATGATGATGCTATTATAATAATAATAATAACAGCAATAATAATAACAAGTGCTTCAGAATGCCACCAACTCAGTCCACTGTTTACCTCGGTTTAGGAATACTCTCATGCTTTGTTTACATTTTTTACAGTAATGTGGCCAAATTTTGTTTGTCTAAGCATAGGTCCTAAGAAAGTAAGTGTAAAGGACAGTGCTGAGAAGAAAAAGATAATGATTTCCATGGAGTTAAAGCATGAAATCATAGATAAACCAGCGAGGTGTGCAGGTTTTGCGTTGAGGGGGAAGCAGGGGGAGCTGGCTCGTAACTCAGAGCAAAAAATTGACTGAGCGATGGCTCATATCTCAAAAAACTCGTACGTTGGGACACACTTAGGTCAAGGTTCCACTGTATATGATAAACACACTACATAATATACAAACATGATAAATACACCCCACAGTAGAATAAATTAACATAAATATGTGGTAGTCAGGTGACTTGTAGGAGTGACGGCAAGAATAATGTTTTCTCTAGTCCAACATCAGAGAAAATGTGTACACTATAATATTACTGGCTGTAACTAGAAAATGATTCCTTTCATATGCCTTCAGTCAGTGTCATTTCTTCTAAAAATTGTGTGAATGGGAATGTTCCCCTTCATTTATTCTACTTTATCAATGTGGAGACAACTTGTACACGATGTAAAGTGTTTGCATTATTGTATAATACAAAAGTATGAACCAAAACCAGACGCATTCATCTGGTTTGTTTACACAACTCCATGTCTGTCCTATCTCATGTACTCATTCCCTCTCTCTCTCTCTCTCTCATTCCTTTTATCTCATTTACTCACCTCTTGCCCTACATGAAGACTACAAATATTTTAAGGTAATTAATGAATGTACTGTATATATATTTTATCGCTCTAGGGCACTTTAAATTTCATAGTACAGTGGACCCCCGGCATACGATGACTTCGGCATACGTTAAATCCGGTATTCGATGCATTTTAACGCAAAAATTTTGCCTTGCCACTTGTTGAAAAACCCGCCACACGCGATCTGTCCGGGACGTGTCCACATGTGGCCTGAACTGCCCCGTGCGTGCCAGTGTGCTCGCATCTAAGCATACATTCGGTACATTCCATATTATCACAGTGTTTTTGGTGCTTGTTTCTGCAAAATAAGTCACCATGGGCCCCAAGAAAGCTTCTAGTGCCAACCCTGTGGTAAAAAGGGTGAGAATTAGTATGGAAATTACGAAAGATTTTGAAGGGTTTGGGGCTAACCCTGAGAAGCCTATGCCAGTTGTGGAATCCATTGTGCCTACTTCAAAAACTAAGGAAATGTATGCAAAGTGGGTTGAACTGCAAACCTTTATGGATGGAAATCACCCTAACACAGCTATTGTAAGCCATGCTGGTGACTATTACAATGACAATGTTGTGGCCCATTTCAGACAAATCTTAAAGGAACGGGAGGTACAGACCTCTATGGACAGATTTGTTGTGCGACAGAGGTCCAGTGATTCTCAAGCTGGTCCTAGTGGCATTAAAAGAAGAAGGGAAGTAACCCCAGAAAAGAACTTGCTACCTCAAGTCCTAATGGAAGGGGATTCGTTAAGTGAGGAGCATACTATAATGGTAGTGGGTTTGTGTCAATCATCTTTGATATTGTTTTAATGTCACCTTTGCACTGCTTATAACGTTTTTGGTATATTTTTAAATGTTTATAGAGTAATGTAGTGTATATTGTAATAAACAGAGTAGAGGAAATCAGCTCTAATATACAATATTTAGGTATGCATACTGGTCAGAGAACCAGTTGGAAGTCCGAGTCATTGGTAAACGAGTACGTCGGTAAGCGAGGAGAGGCTGTATATTACGTGGGGGTGGGCTGCCCTGGTTGGTTACCATACTTCCCACACATGACTTCCTACAAATAAATACTACTCACCTCACACCTTTATATTAAGACTACAAATATTTTAAGGTAATTAATGGGTGTACTGTGTGTGTATTTTGCGTTTTATTTTTAACCCCTTGACTGTTGCAACACCAAATCCTGAGGAGTCTCCAGGTGTCACAAAATTAAAAAAAAAAATTATTTTTTCTTACGAAATGATAGAGAATCTTTTCCTGATTGTAACGACACAAAAAGAATGAAATTTGATAGAAAACTGACGGAATTATGCTCTCGTGAAGTTAGCAACCTCGGCGATATTTGTGAAAAGGCGGTTTTCACCCACTTTGAGCCCTTTCTTCAGCTAATTCCATTGTTCCAGTCGACCAAACTCATAGCTATTTCTTTAGAACACCATTTTTCCTATCGACTGAGTACAAGAAACTGCCCATTTACTGATTTCAACTACCCAATAACGTGGTCAGAAATTTGCAATTTGGCCAATTTCACAAAAATTAAAAAATATGACAATTTCAAAATAGGGTCCAGAATGAACAATGCAGACATTCCTGGCTCTAAAATAACATTTTCTTTGTTCATCAGTCACGTCTCCAGGCCCCTCTGATATTACTCTTGCTTTCTATTTTGAATTTTTATTCAAACAAAAAATAGATGATTTACTGTTACGCAGACTAATGCAATACATTGTAATAATTCTATAAATAATGTCAACCCATTCATAACTGCATATCAGAATGGCTACTTGGACATTTATTGGAAAATGACATCATTTGTTTACTTTTGAACATTGGCAAAAATCAAACATTTCCCCTACTTTGAGGTCCATTTCAAAGTTCTTTTCATAGTAAAACCAATCAAAATCACCTCTATTTCTATAATATGTTTTCCATTCTATCAAATGAGACCAAGAAAACGAGAATACAACCATAAATACTATATGAAAATAGACCACAAAGTCGGCATTTTAACCCTTTGACTGTTTCCGACGTATAAATACCTCTTACGAGCCAATGTTTCTGACGTATTTATACGCACAAATTCTAGCGGCTTCAAATCAAGCGGGAAAGGTCTGGTAGGCCTACATGAGAGAGAATGGGTCTCAGTGGTCGGTGTGCACCCTGTGAAAAAAATCTGGGACCCAGCAGTGCATTGTGGGAATGCCATGTTGTTAGTCCATTTTCACCATGCCTCTTGGTAAGAAGTTCCTCACTCCTCGGCGTATTGGAGGTCTTTTGTTCCCAAGTGATAGCTCTAACAGCGATGAAAATGTCAGTGACAGTGAATTCCAGGGTTTTGAAGTGAGTGTTACAGGAAAAAGTGCCCAGGATAACGTAATTAGTGATGAAAACCCAGATGACCCATGACCTTCCACCTCTGGTGCTGGGCCGGCTTGTTCACGTTCACGTTCGCCTGTACCAGGACGAAAGAGGAAACTATTTGGTCGTGTACAACACCCAGATGTTAGCAGTGATAGTGATAGTGATTTCAAGGTCATTGAAAGCAGTTCTAGTGACAGTGAGAGTGAATATTCCCCAGTGAAGCAGCAGTATGTACGACGTAGCATGCGGTCTGGTAGTGTTTCATATGTTGTTCCAAGGGGAAGGAGAAACTCTGGGAGCACATCCCGTGGCCCTACACCACGACCTGATAGTGAAGATGACGATAATGTAACGATGGGTATGAATGATGTGAGTGATGGAGCAGGCAGTGGTGGTGATAGTGAGGGTGGCACGGCCCATGTGGCACCATCAGCGGGCCACGCTACTACCCACGCTGCTGACTCTGCACAACAACCAGCCTCACCCTACCCCACACTCCCACAACCTGCACCACCACAACCTGCACAACCACAACCACGGTACAATATCCAGACCACACCAGCAGACCGCATCTGGGATGGCAGGACGGTGACGAGTTTGTTCCCAGTCCCCATGACTTTGATGAAACACAAAGTGGAATAAAGCCATCTTGTCCACTTGGGAACAATGCCAGTGAACTGGACTGCTTTGAGTTATTCTTCAATGAACCCCTGATGGGCCTCATTGTCAGGGAAACAAACACATACTGTGATTACACCATGGCAAATACAATTCTCTCACCAAAATCACGGCTACACAAGTGGAAGGAGACAACTGTGGCAGAGATGTGCCTGTTTTTTGCCACAATAATGCTTATGCCACATGTGTATAAGCACACTGTCACCACATACTGGGCAACAGAACGCCTGATTTCAACTCCAGGTTTTAGTGACATTATAGGTGTCAATCGTTTCCTGACACTGTTACGTATGTTATACTTTTCAGACAAAACCAGGCCTGACAGAAGCGACAGGTTATATGAGATCAGAAATGTGTTTATGTACCTGAAACAAAAGTGCTGCATGTATTTTTATCCCTTCAGGAAGCTTGTTATTGATGAGTCCTTGATTTTATTCAAAGGAAGACTCTCATTCAAGCAATATATACCAAGCAAGAGGAAACGCTTTGGTATAAAGCTATTTGTACTGTGTGATTGCAGAAGTGGTCTAGTTTTGGATATCATTGTGTACACTGGCAGTAATACTTTGAGAGATACCATGAAGTTATTGGGTATCTCTGATGATGTGGTTCGAACAATGATGGAACCATATCTTGGTAAGGGGCATATGTTATTTACTGATAACTGGTACACAAGCCCCTTACTCAGTGATTTCTTGCGAGTGAACTTGACAGACGTGTGTGGCACAGTGCATCGTAATCGTAAACATATGCCAAGGTTCGACGCTGGCACTCGCAGATGTGAGGTGCAAGCCTTTGCTGCCAATGACATCATGGCATTTCGGTGGCATGACAAACGTGATGTCACATTGTTGACATCAGTTCACAGAAACGAAATGGTACCCAGTGGCAGGGACAACAGAGAGACCAATGAACCCATTCTAAAGCCTGCAGCTGTCATGGACTACAACCTCAATATGCGCTTAGTGGACAAATGTGACATGCAGATTGGGTTTGCAGACTGTGTACACAAGAGTTATAAGTGGTATATAAAACTTTTTTTCCATCTTGATGATATCTCTATGCTAAATGCTTATAACATATACAAGTTGAAGACCAACAAAACACCAAAATATAGTGAATTTTGCCTGTCAGTAATCAGACAAATAATTGCAAAGTACCAAGCAGCAACTCCTGCAATAGACCAGCACCCACAGACGTCATCTCGTATGAGGCCTGGTGATCACTACCCCATACAACTGCCTCCTACTACTGCCAAGAAAAATGCTCAGAAGAGGTGTTATGTATGTATGCATACCACAAAACGCCCACAAACACGCAGAGACACTCGTTTTATGTGTGAGGAGTGTGAAGTGCCCCTCTGCATATACCCATGTTTCAAAGAGTTCCACAAGCTGCAGCAGTTCTAGGAACATGTTTAGTGACTGTACATATGTATATATATTATGGAACAATAGTAATAAACATTGTTTTGTATTGTTTGTTTGTGTAAACAAAGTGTATACACAAACTAATAGTGATAAAGTTTGTTCTGTTATTGTGTTGTAAACAATGAGTGTATATTTGAAGAATGCACCTTACATTGGTCTCACAGGCCACATAAGTTACCTGGAACAGAAAAATATTGAAAAATGCAAGAAACCTTTGAATTAGAGGAAATAAAAGAATACCGGGTGGGCGGCAGTCGCTGCTGTTGCCGTACGCACGTCACTTTCTGCAAACTTTGCGGCTCTATATCTCGGTAAGTACTGATGGCAAAAATTTTTTTTAGGCTTAAAACACTCACAAAAATATTCCTAACATTTTCATAAGAAATTTTTTTTTTTTTTCCGAATATTTGGCGACACAGAATGACAGTTTCAGAGAGGGGCCTGAAAGTCAAAAGGTTAATTAAAAAAAAAAAAATGGTCAGAGTTTTTTTTTCTCATTATGCACTGCCTGCTGCAGGATTTTTTTTATATGGTGCACATTGACCACACACACCCATTCTCTCATATGTGGGCCTACCAGCTTTCTCCTGCTTGATTTGAAGCCGCTACATTTTTTTTTTTTAAAAAGTCGGCCGTGTCCCACCGAGGCAGGGTGACCCAAAAAAAGAAAATCCCCAAAAAGAAAATACTTTCATCATTCAACACTTTCACCTCGCTCACACTTAATCACTGTTTTTGCAAAGGTGCTCAGAATACAACAGTTTAGAAGTATGTACGTATAAAGATACACAACATATCCCTCCAAACTGCCAATATCCCAAACCCCTCCTTCAAAGTGCAGGCATTGTACTTTCCATTTCCAGGACTCAAGTCCGGCTATATAAAATAACCAGTTTCCCCGAATCCCTTCACTAAATATTACCCTGCTCACACTCCAACAGCTTGTCAGGTCCCAAATACCATTTGTCTCCATTCACTCCTATCTAACACGCTCACGCACGCTTGCTGGAAGTCCAAGCCCCTCTCCCACAACACCTCCTTTACCCCCTCCCTCCAACCTTTTCAAGGGCAACCCCTACCCCGCCTTCCTTCCCCTACAGATTTATACGCCCTCCATGTCATTCTACTTTGATCCATTCTCTCTAAATGACCAAACAACCCCTCTTCAGCCCTCTGACTAATACTTTTATTAACTCCACACCTTCTCCTAATTTCCACACCGAATTTTCCGCATATTTACACCACACATTGCCCTTAGACAGGACATCTCCACTGCCTCCTCACTGCAGCATTTACAACCCAAGCTTCACACCATATAAGTGTGTTGGTAATACTATACTTTCATACATTCCCTTCTTTGCCTCCATAGACAACATTTTTTGCTTCCACATATACCTCAATGTACCACTCACCTTTTTTCCTTCATCAATTCTATGACTCACCTCATCCTTCATAAATCCATCTGCTGACATGTCAACTCCCATTATTATTATAATCAAAAAGAAGCGCTAAGCCACAAGGGCTATACAGCACTGCCCGTCAACTCCCAAATATCTGAAAACATTCACTTTTTCCATACTCCTCCTCCCCAATTTGATATCCAATTTTTCTTTATCTAAATAATTTGATACCCTCATCACCTTACTCTTATCTATGTTCACTTTAAACTTTCTACCTTTACACACGCTTCCAAATTCGTCCACTAACCTTTGCAATTTTTCTTTAGAATCTCCCATAAGCACAGTATCATCAAAAAAAGTAACTATCACTTCCCATTTTGTATTTAATTCCCCATAATTTAATTTCACCTCTCTCCCGAATAGCCTACCATTTACTTCTTTTACAACCCCATCCATAAATATATTAAACAACCATGGTGACATTACACATCCCTGTCTAAGACCTACTTTTACCAGGAAGTAGTCTCCCTCTCTTCTACACACCCTAACCTGAGCCTCACTATCCTCATAAAAACTCTTTACAGCATTTAGTAACTTACCACCTATTCCATATACTTGAAACATCTGCCACATTGCTCCCCTATCCACTTTATCATATGCCTTTTCTAAATCCATAAATGCAATAAAAACTTCCCTACCTTTATCTAAATACTGTTCACATATATGCTTCAATGTAAACACTTGATCTACACATCCTCTACCCACTCTGAAACCTCCTTGCTCATCCGCAATTCTACATTGTGTCTTACCTCTAATTCTTTCAATAATAACCCTAATGTATACTTTTCCTGTTGTACTCAGTAAACTTATTCCTCTATAATTTTTACAATCTCTTTTGTCCCCCTTCCCTTTATATAAAGGGACTATACATGCTCTCTGCCAATCCCTAGGTACCTTCCCCTCTTTCATACATTTATTAAACAAAAATACCAACCACTCCAACACTATATATCCCCCTGCTTTTAACATTTCTGTCATGATCCCGTCAGTTCCAGCTGCTTTACCCCTTCATTCTACGTAATGGTTCACGCACCTCCCCCACACTCACATCCTGCTCTTCTTCACTCCTAAAAGATGGTATACCTCCCTGGCCAGTGCATGAAATTACCGCCTCCCTTTCTTTGTCGACATTTAAAAGTTCCTCAAAATATTCTCGCCATCTACGCAATACCTCCATCTCTCCATCTACTAACTCCCCTACTGTTTTTAACTAACAAATCCATTCATTCCCCAGGCTTTCTTAACTTGCTTAACTCACTCAAAATTTTTTTTCTGGCATTTATAAGTGAAAAAAAATGGCGTTCTGCTTTCTGGCAATGTCCGCTTTCCAGCGATAGCCTGGAACCTAACCTGCCATATAAGTGGGGCCCTACTGTATCAGGGATAAAGATATCTTGCATTCCATATATCAGGGTTAAACAATCTTCCCCACTTGTAATTTAGCTATACTAAGCCTAATTTATATAGAAATGGCTGAAAAAACAATAATAAAATGGACTTAAATTAAGGATAAATAATAACAATTGATAGCAAAGTAAGTGTTGAGCTTATATTTAAGATCGGTCTCAAAATATAATGTTGGTGGATTTGTACATTTATGCAAGAGGCTTCCGAACTTTTTTTTTTTTTGTAAAGTATACACAAGCAATACCAGGTTACAAGGTAATCTATCATTTCATTCATCAAACAGTAAAATAATTCTTAACTTTCAATTTAGAATAAAAAATTGATATTGAGGCTACAATTTGCTATCAAAAAAATTATTGCAAAGCAGGACAGTGCTAAAACCCTCAACAAAATTTAGCACAGCTAAGTTTATAAAAGATAAATTTATTTCTTAGTAACAAATTATTTATGAATGCATGAGTGCAGCTTGTGTAATGAAATGGTTTTAATTCAATAATATAATATGTCTAAGACATGATGTACTAATATTAATATTCAATACATAATATAGCATGGCATAATGAAACTGAGACAATATTTGTACCTCATTTTTACTCACTTTTTTTTAGTCTAAAATATGGCATGAAGTTAGGATGCCTGAGATAAATTAATTTTGCATTACTTCTTCATTAAAGTTAATAGTTGCCAGGAAGAAAAAATGTAAGCATAATCTTTTTCACAGCATACCCATGAACCATTATGCAAAGAAGTAAGAAGCAATCTGAATCTGATCTGTAACTGTCACACTGTACTCAAGAGAATTACGAAGTTCATCCATATCCACGAAGGCATTAAAGGGACTGAACTGCAGAGTCACACTTTCACAATATAGAAGTGTCATCAACCATTGTGATATTAACTAGTGCACACCACAGGATATTATTTAACCAGTTTAACAATAAAATAAAAGCCACAGAGTATTTATCTCTATTATCTATGTCTTCTTTTCCAACAAGAAGAACTTGTTTTTCTACTAGTCTGAATGTTCAATACATGCTATGAACTAGAATCAGCATACAGATGTACAGAAGACCCCAGCACAACATTGGAGAGACCCAAATATCACTGCACTTGGTTCACTATTACTTTATATGCAGAACACTTCCTAATACATAATTTGCTAATTATATTTTCATCTAACTCTCTTGATTCTTAAGTTATGTACACATTTTACAAGTGTACCAATATTTTATATACAAAATAGCATTTTACAAGTGTACCAATAATCTGAATACACTAATTTTTTTTTTTTACAAGTATACCAATTTGTACACACACTAGCTTTCTCATAAATGCACTAATACTATGTATACAATGGCTTTTTAACAGTTAGTATACCAATAATTTGTATACACACAATAGCCCTTTTATAAGTGAACCAATAATTTGTATACAACTATGGCACTATTATAGTTGCACTATTAATTTGCATACAACAACTGTTTGTTTACAAAAGCACCAATAATGTGTATACACAATAACTTTTTACATTAAGTGCACCAATAATTGGCAGACCAAATGATGATTAATGGCAGCAGGTTCTGGGTGTGCCAAATGACAATACAAAAATAGTGTTGAAGTGCTTACCTTCAGTTACCTTCAGTGTACCTCTTGAGTACATTTACAAGACAAGTACAGTATGTGTTATTGTCAACAATTATAAGGGGTTACATATGCAACCTCAAGAATTTTGGACCCTTTATTTTTTCACAAGCTCTTGAAAGGCAGACGAGATTTTGAATGGAATAACTGGAAAATTATAGGAACAATAATTCTCGGACTTTCTTCAGGCCATTTTTATGCATTATAATTTTGTTATCATCATTGCCAATGACTGAATTTTAAGCAACAGGTTTCTTTACACCAAACCTGACCAACATCCATTGACGTAACATGAAATAGAAGTCCCCTATGGACTTCCTCTGTTATAACCCTATTGTATATGCTCGACCATTAGGGTTGTGAATGGATATTATCTGTGGGGAAGTGACGCACCATTCATACCATACATTCTTCTTGGTGGCACACCGCCAAAAGTGCACCTCCATTATATCCCCCATTCGCACTGGAACAGGTTCCTAAAAGAAAAATAATACTCAGTAAGGACAATTTCACCTTTGAAATTAAAAAAAAAAAAAAAAAAAAATTTAACACTGGCCATCTCCCACCAAGGCAGGGGAACCTGAAAAAGAAGAAACCCTTTCAACATCACTCACTTTCACTGTCTTGCAAGATGGGTGCCAATACTACAAAACAAAACTGCAAATATCTCCACCCCTCTGAAAGAGGGGTGGAGATAGGCCTGAAGAGGAAATTCGGAGGGCCAGCAGGAAGAGCAAATTGAGGGGACCTCGGCACTGTACTTCCTGGACTCAAGTCTGGCTAACCAGTTTTCCTGAATCTCTTCACATTAACAGCACGTAAAGTCATAAAAACCACTTGCCTCCACTCCTATCAAACATGCTCACACACGCTTGCTGGATGTCTAAGCCCTTTGCACACAAAACCTCCTTTACCCGTTCCCTCCAACCTTTCCTAGGATGACCCCTATCCTGCCTTCCCTCCACTACAGTTTTATACACCCTCCAAGTCATCCCATTTTGTTTCGTTCTCTCTAAATGTCCGAACCACCTCAACAACCCCTCCCTCTTAGCCCTCTCGATAATACGTTTAGTAACTCTGCACTTCCTTCTGATCTCCAAGCTACAAATGCTTTGCATATTACCACCAGACATTGCCCTCAAGATACATCTCCAATGCCTCCAGCCTCCTCCTTGCTGCAACATTCATAACCCACTATACTTTCATACATTTCTATTCTTTGCTTCCATGGATAACATTGTCTCCACAGATGCCTCAATGCACCACTCACCTTTTTCCCCCCTTGTCAATTATATGGTTCACCTTATTTTTCATATGCCCATCTTCTGACAAGTCCACTCCCAAATCTCTGAATATATTCACTTCCTCCATACTCCCTCTGTCCAATCCGATATCCAGTCTTTCATTAATTAAATTTTTTGTTACTCTCTTCACCTTGCTCTTTCCTATGTTCACTTTTACTTTCCTTCTTTTGAATATCCTACCAAATTCATCCACCTACCTTTGCAACTGTGACGAGTCTTGCTTTGTATCAGATTCTTTATCTTCTAATCCCACACCGCTCCCAACACCCCCTGCATTCACTTCTCTTACAACTCCATCTTTTTTTTTTTTAACAAGTCAGCTGTCTCCCACTGAGGCAGGGTGACTCAAAAAGAAAGAAAATCCCCAAAAAGAAAATACTTTCATCTTCATTCAACGCTTTCACCTCACTCATACATAATCACTGTTTTCGCAGAGGTGCTCAGTATACAACAGTTTAGAAGCATATACGTATAAAGATATACAACATATCCCACCTAACTGCCAATATCCCAAAACTCCTCCTTTGAAGTGCAGACACTCCCCTTCCCATTTCCAGTACTCAAGTCTGGTTATATAAAAATAACCGGTTTCCCTGAATCCCTTCACTAAATATTACCCTGCTCACACTCAAACAGCTCGTCAGGTCCCAAATACCATTTGCCTCCATTCACTTGTATCTAACATGCTCACGCACGCTTGCTGGAAGTCTAAGACCCTCCAACCTTTTCGAGGACGACCCCTACCCCTCCTTCCTTCCCCTACAGATTTATATGCTTTCCATGTCATTCTACTTTGATCCATTCTCTCTAAATGATGAAACCACTTCAACAACCCCTCTTCAGCCCTCTGATTAATACTTTTAACTCCACAGGACATCTCTACCACCTCCAACTGCTTCCTTGCTGCAGCATTTACAACCCAAGCTTCACACCCATATAAGAGTGTTGGTACCACTTTACTTCCAGACATACCCTTCTTTGCCTCCATAGATAACTTTTTTGGTCTCCACATATACCTCAATGCGCCACTCACCTTTTTTTCTCCATCAATTCTATGGTTAACCTCATCCTTCACAAATCCTTCCACTGACATGTCACCTTCCAAATATCTGAAAACTTTCACTTCTTCCATACTCCTCCTCTCCAATTTGATAACCAATTTTTCTTTATCTAAATCATTTGTTACCCTCATCACCTTACTCTTTTCTATGTTCACTTTCAACTTTCTACCTTTACACACACTCCCAAACTCGTCCACTAACCTTTGCAACTTTTCTTAAGAATCTCCCATAAGCAGAGTATCATCATCAAAACGTAACTGCGTCAACTCCCATTTTGTATTTGATTCCCCATAATTTAATCCCACCCCTCTCCCCAACACCCTAGCATTTACTTCTTTTACAACCCCATCTACAAATATATTAAACAACCATGGTGACATTACACATCCCTGTCTAAGACCTACTTGTACTGGGAAGTAATCCCCTTCTCTTCTACACAACCTAACCTGAGCCTCACTATCCTCATAAAAACTCTTCACAGCATTTAGTAACTTACTACCTATTCCATATAATAATAATAATAATAATAATAATAATAATAATAATAATAATTATTTCTTTGTAAAGGTTACAATGTGTAATTACAATTTTGATTTGCTAAATACAAAGATAGCCACTATCATGCTGAGGCATTTCGGGCAAACTAATCCTAATACATAGTAACTAATTAAAACTAGATAACATAACAGTACATAGTAACTATACTTAAAACTAAACAAAGAATAGTGGTTAGCTGTTTTACAATCTTATTTGAACTTAGTACAATCTTATTTAAACTTAGTACAATGATAAGACTAATTAGCAGATGTTATGGCAGATTTGGTTTATATTGAGAAAAGATGATTTTATGGATTGGCAGAATTAAGAGCCTAGAGGTCACATAATAAAACTAGTTAGCAGATCTTTCGTTGATTTGGTTAATATTGTGAGATAAGACGATTTTTTTCCTAGGTAGTAGGTTGGTAGACAGCAACCGCCCAGGGAGGTACTACCGTCCTGCCAAGTGAGTGTAAAACGAAAGCCTATAACTGTTTTACATGATGGTAGGATTGCTGGTGTCCATTTTTTCTGTCTCACAAATACGCAAGGTTTCAGGTACGTCTTGCTACTTCTACTTACACTTAGGTCACACTATACATACATGTACAAACATATATATACACACCCCGCTGGGTTTTCTTCCATTTTCTTACTAGTTCTTGTTCTTGTTTATTTCCTCTTACCTCCATGGAGAAGTGGAACAGAATTCTTCCTCCGTAAGCCATGCGTGTTGTAAGAGGCGACTAAAATGACAGGAGCAAGGGGCTAGTAACCCCTTCTCCTGTATATATTACTAAATGTAAAAGGAGAAACTTTCGTTTTTCTTTTTGGGCCACCCCGCCTCGGTGGGATACGGCCGCTGTGTTAAAAGAAAAAAGAAAGATGATTTTTTAGCAAAGTCCTAAATTTATAAGCTGTCAGGGGATCCTTGACCTGTTTCGGTAGCGAGTTCCAGATCTTCAGGCCTTTTATGTGCATAGTGTTCTTGCATAGTGAGAGTCTGACTCGAAGGATGTTGAAAAGTGCTTTATGCCTTGTATTGTGCCTGTGCATTCTGTTGTAACTGTCGAGGAGTAGTTTCAGGGGAGGGTGGTTTACAGTGGAGTTTTATGTTCTGTATATGTAGTAGGCACAATAAAAAAGAGTGTATGTCTTGTATATTTAGCAAGCTGAGTCTTTTGAAAAGTGGTGGGTTGTGCTGTCTAGCACAGGAGCTGGTTATCACCCGCACAGCAGCTTTTTGTTGGATGATTAAGGGTCTAGGGTGGATGGCTGTGGTTGAGCCCCAGGCACAAATACCATAGGTGAGGTAAGGATATATTAGAGAGTGGGCAAGGAGAGTCGTTTGTGGTACATAGTATCGTATCTTAGAAAGGATTCCTACTGATTTAGAAATTTTCTTGGCTATGTGATGGGTATGGGACTGAAATTTAAGACTACAGTCAAGGAGAACACCTAGAAATTTGCAACATCTCCCACATTGCTCCTCTATCCAGTCTATGCCTTTTCTAAATCCATGAATGTAATGAAAACTTCCCTATTTTTATCTACTGTTCACATATATGGTTTAATGTAAACACTTGATCTACACATCCCCTACCCACTCTAAAACCTCCTTGTTCATCCGCAATCCTACTCTCTGTCTTACCTCTAATTCTTTCAATAATAACAATACCATACACTTTTCCTGGTTTTCTCAGTAAACTTATTCCCATGTAATTTTTACAATCTCTTTTGTCCCCCTTCCCTTTATATAAAGGAACTATACATGCTCTCTGTCAATCCCAAGGTACCTTCCCCTCTTTCATACATTTTTTTATTATTATTTTTTTTTTATTATCACACTGGCCGATTCCCACCAAGGCAGGGTGGCCCGAAAAAGAAAAACTTTCACCATCATTCACTCCATCACTGTCTTGCCAGAAGGGTGCTTTATACTACAGTTTTTAAACTGCAACATTAACACCCCTCCTTCATAGTGCAGGCACTGTACTTCCCATCTCCAGGACTCAAGTCCGGCCTGCCGGTTTCCCTGAACCCCTTCATAAATGTTACTTTGCTCACACTCCAACAGCACGTCAAGTATTAAAAACCATTTGTCTCCATTCTCTCCTATCAAACACGCTCACGCATGCCTGCTGGAAGTCCAAGCCCCTCGCACACAAAGCCTCCTTTACCCCCTCCCTCCAACCTTTCCTAGGCCGACCCCTACCCCGCCTTCCTTCCACTACAGACTGATACACTCTTGAAGTCATTCTGTTTCACTCCATTCTCTCTACATGTCCGAACCACCTCAACAACCCTTCCTCAGCCCTCTGGACAACAGTTTTGGTAATCCCGCACCTCCTCCTAACTTCCAAACTACGAATTCTCTGCATTATATTCACACCACACATTGCCCTCAGACATGACATCTACACTGCCTCCAGCCTTCTCCTCGCTGCAACATTCACACCCATATAAGAGCGTTGGTAAAACTATACTCTCATACATTCCCCTCTTTGCCTCCAAGGACAAAGTTCTTTGTCTCCACAGACTCCTAAGTGCACCACTCACCCTTTTCCCCTCATCAATTCTATGATTCACCTCATCTTTCATAGACCCATCTGCTGACACGTCCACTCCCAAATATCTGAATACATTCACCTCTTCCATACTCTCTCCTTCCAATCTGATATCCAATCTTTCATCACCTAATCTTTTTGTTATCCTCATAACCTTACTCTTTCCTGTATTCACTTTTAATTTTCTTCTTTTGCATACCCTACCAAATTCATCCACCAATCTCTGCAACTTCTCTTCAGAATCTCCCAAGAGCACAGTGTCATCAGCAAAGAACAACTGTGACAACTCCCACTTTATGTGTGATTCTTTATCTTTTAACTCCACGCCTCTTGCCAAGACCCTCGCATTTACTTCTCTTACAACCCCATCTATAAATATATTAAACAATCACGGTGACATCACACATCCTTGTCTAAGGCCTACTTTTACTGGGAAATAATTTCCCTCTTTCCTACATACTCTAACTTGAGCCTCACTATCCTCGTAAAAGCTCTTCACTGGTTTCAGGAACCTACCTCCTATACCATACACCTGCAACATCTGCCACATTGCCCCCCTATCCACCCTGTCATACGCCTTTTCCAAATCCATAAATGCCACAAAGACCTCTTTAGCCTTATCTAAATACTGTTCACTTATATGTTTCACTGTAAACACCTGGTCCACACACCCCCTACCTTTCCTAAAGCCTCATTGTTCATCTGCTATCCTATTCTCCATCTCACTCTTAATTCTTTCAATAATAACTCTACCATACACTTTACCAGGTATACTCAACAGACTTATCCCCCTATAATTTTTGCACTCTCTTTTGTCCCCTTTGCCTTTATACAAAGGAACTATGCATGCTCTCTGCCAATCCCTAGGTACCTTCCCTCTTCCATACATTTATTAAATAATTGCACCAACCACTCCAAAACTATATCCCCACCTGCTTTTAACACTTCTATCTTTATCCCATCAATCCCGGATGCCTTACCCCCTTTCATTTTACCTACTGCCTCACGAACTTCCCCCACACTCACAACTGGCTCTTCCTCACTCCTACAAGATGTTATTCCTCCTTGCCCTATGCACAAAATCATAGCTTCCCAATCTACATCAACATTTAACAATTCCTCAAAATATTCCCTCCATCTTCCCAATACCTCTAACTCTCCATTTAATAACTCTCCTCTCCTATTTTTAACTGACAAAATCCATTTGTTCTCTAGGCTTCCTTAACTTGTTAATCTCACTCCAAAACTTTTTCTTATTTTCAACAAAATTTGTTGATAACATCTCACCCACTCTCTCATTTGCTCTCTTTTTACATTGCTTCACCACTCTCTTAACCTCTCTCTTTTTCTCCATATACTCTTCCCTCCTTGCATCACTTCTACTTTGTAAAAACTTCTCATATGCTAACTTTTTCTCCCTTACTACTCTCTTTACATAATCATTCCACCAATCGCTCCTCTTCCCTCTCGCACCCACTTTCCTGTAACCACAAACTTTTGCTGAACACTCTAACATTACATTTTTAAACCTACCCCATACCTCTTCGACCCCATTGCCTATGCTCTCGTTAGCCCATCTATCCTCCAATAGCTGTTTATATCTTACCCTAACTGCCTCCTCTTTTAGTTTATAAACCTTCACCTCTCTCTTCCCTGATGCTTCTATTCTCCTTGTATCCCATCTACCTTTTACTCTCAGTGTAGCTACAACTAAAAAGTGATCTGATATATCTGTGGCCCCTCTATAAACATGTACATCCTGAAGTCTACTCAACAGTCTTTTATCTACCAATACATAATCCAACAAACTACTGTCATTTTGCCCTACATCATATCTTGTATACTTATTTATCCTCTTTTTCTTAAAATATGTATTACCTATAACTAAACCCCTTTCTATACATTTATTAAACAAAAATACCAACCATTCCAACACTATGTCCCCCCCTGCTTTTAACAATTCTGTCATGATCCCATCAGTTCCAGCTGCTTTACCCCCTTTCGTTCTTCATAATGCCTCATGCACCTCCCCCACACTCGCATCCTGTTCTTCTTCACTCCTAAAAGATGGTATACCTCCCTGGCCAGTGCATGAAATTACCACCTCCCTTTCTTTATCGACATTTAAGTTCTTCAAAATATTCCCGCCATCTACCCAATACCTCCATCTCCCCATCTACTAACTCCCCTACTCTGTTTTTAAATGACAAATCCATTCGTTCCCTAGGCTTTCTTAACTTGTTTATCTCACTCCAAAACTTTTTCTTATTTTCATCAAAATTTCTTAACAGTGCCTCTCCCACTCTATCAACTGCTCTCCTTTTGCACTCTCTTCACCTTTCTTTTACTCTCCATATACTCTACTCTTCTTATAACACTTCTGCTTTGTAAAAACCTCTCATAAGCTACCTTTTCCTCTTTTATCACACCCTTTACTTCATCATTCCACCAATCACTCCTCTTTTCTCCTGCACCCACCCTCCTATAACCACAAACTTCTGCCCCACATTCTAATACTGCTATTTTAAAACTATTCCAACCCTCTTCAACCCCCCCACTACTCATGCATGTACTAGCCCACCTTTCTGCCCACAGTTGCTTATATCTCACCCAAACTTCCTCCTCCCTTAGCTTATACACTTTCACCTCTCTCTTACTTGTTGTTGCCATTTTCCTTTTGTCCTGTTTACCTCTTACTCTAACTGTAGCTATAACTAAATAATGATCCGATATATCAGTTGCCCCTCTATAAACATGTACATCCTGAGGCCTACCCATCAACCTTTTATCCACCAATACATAATCTAACAAACTACTTCATTATGTGCTATATCATACCTTGTATACTTATTTATTTATTAACTCAATCTATAAATATATTAAACAACCATGGTGTTATCATGCACCTCTGTCTAAGCCGTACTTTTACTGGAAAATATTCTCCCTCTCTCTTACATACTCTAACCTGAGCCTCACTATCCCCATAAAAACTGTTAACAACAATCAGTAACCTACTACCTATTAAATACACTTGCAACATCTGCTCCACTGCTCCCCTATCGACCTTATCATCTGCCTTTTCCAAATCCATAAATGAAATGAAAACTTCTTTACTCTTGGGATGGGGTTTAATTAAAAGATAAAGAATCTAACACAAAGTGGGAGTTGTTACAGTAGCTCTTTGCTGATGTCACTGTGCTTTTGGGAGATTCTTAAGAGAAGTTGCAGAGGTTGGTGGACGAGTTAGGTAGGGTGTATAAAAGAAGGAAATTAAAAGTGAATATAGAAAAGAGTAAGGTGTTGAGGAAAACAAAAAATTTAGGTAATGAAAGATTGGATATCAGACTGGAGGGACGGAGTATGGAGGAGGTGAATATACAGTGGACCCCCGCTTAACGATCACCTCCCTATGCGACCAATTATGTAAGTGTATTTATGTAAGAGAGTTTGTATGTGTATGTTTGGGGGTTTGAAATGGACTAATCTACTTCACAATATTCCTTATGGGAACAAATTCGGTCAGTACTGGCACCTGAACATACTTCTGGAATGAAAAAATATCGTTAACCGGGGGTCCACTGTATTCAGATACATATATGGGAGTGGATGTGTCAGCAGATGTGTCTACAAAAGATGAGGTGAATCATAGAATTAATGAGGTGAAAAGGGGAGTGGTGCACTGACGAGTCTGTGGAGACAAAGAACATTATCCATGGAAGAAAAGAGTGAAGCATGGGTGGTGAATGTTGCAACAAGGAGAAGGCTCGAGGCAGTGAAGATGTCACATCTGAGGGCAATGTGTGGTATGAATACAGTGGACCCTCGACCAACGATGGTATCGTATAACGTTAAACCCAACTAGCGATACATTTTAACGCAAAAATTTTGACTCAACTAGCACTAAAAAACTCGACCAACGCGATTCGTTCTGTTCGAGACGCGTCCACATGTGGCCTGAGTGCGCCTCACTTGTCCCATGGGTGCCAGTGTTTACAAGCCAGGGAGCCACCGCAGTCGCATCCAAACATACAATTGGAACATTTCATATTATCACAGCGTTTTTAGTGATTGCACCTGCAAAATAAGTCACCATGGGCCCCAAGAAAGCTTCTAGTGCCAACCCTGTGATAAAAAGAGTGAGAATTAGTATGGAAATTAAGAAAGATTTTGAAGGATTTGGGGCTAACCCTGAGATGCCTATGCCAGCTGTAGAATCCATTGTGCCTACTTCAAAGATTAAGGAAATGTGTGCAAAGTGGGTTGAACTGCAAACCTTCATGGATGAAAACCACCCTAACACAGCTATTGCAAGCCATGCTGGTGACTATTACAATGACAATGTTATGGCCCATTTTAGACAAATCTTAACGGAACGGGAGGTACAGAGCTCTATG
>NC_091304.1:38654169-38659169 GCF_038502225.1 Cherax quadricarinatus | reverse complement strand
GTGTGTGTGTGTGTGTGTGTGTGTGTGTGTGTGTGTGTGTGTGTGTGTGTGTGTGTGTGGGTGTGTGTGTGGGTGTGTGTGTGTGTGTGTGTGGGTGTATGGGTGTGTGTGTGTGTGTGTGTGTTGGTGTGTATGGGTGTGTGTGTGTTGGTGTGTATGGTTGTGTGTGTATGGTTGTGTGTGTGTTGGTGTGTATGGTTGTGTGTGTGTTGGTGTGTATGGTTGTGTGTGTGTTGGTGTGTATGGTTGTGCGTGTGTTGGTGTGTATGGTTGTGTGTGTGTTGGTGTGTATGGTTGTGTGTGTGTTGGTGTGTATGGTTGTGTGGGTGTTGGTGTGTATGGTTGTGTGGGTGTTGGTGTGTATGGTTGTGTGTGTGTTGGTGTGTATGGTTGTGTGTGTTGGTGTGTATGGTTGTGTGGATGTTGGTGTGTATGGTTGTGTGGGTGTTGGTGTGTATGGTTGTGTGGGTGTTGGTGTGTATGGGTGGGTGGGTGGGTGTGTGTGTGTGTGGGAGCGTTGGTATGTGTGTGTGTGTGTGTGTGTGTGTGTGTACTCACCTAATTGTGGTTGCAAGGGTCGAGACTCAGCTCCTGGCCCCGTCTCTTCACCGAGTGCTACTAGGTCCTCTCTCTCCCTGCTCCATGAGCTTTATCATACCTCATCTTAAAACTATGTATGGTTCCTGCCTCCACTACATCACTTGCTAGGCTATTCCACTTCCTGACTACTCTATGACTGAAGAAATACTTCCTAACATCCCATTGACTCATCTGGGTCTTCAACTTCCAACTGTGACCCCTTGTTTCTGTGTCCCCTCTTTGGAACATCCTGTCTGTGTCCACATTGTCTATTCCACATAGTATTTTGTACGTCGTTATCATGTCTCCCCTAACCCTGCTGTCCTCAGTGTCGTCAGGCCGATTTCCCTTAACCTTTCTTCGTAGGACATTTCCCTTAACTCTGGAACTAACCTTGTCGCAAACCTTTGCACTTTCTCTAATTTCTTGACGTGCTTGTTCAAGGGTGGGCTCCAAACAGGTGCTGCATACTCCAGTATGGGCCTGACGTACACGGTGTACAGTGTCTTGAACGATTCCTTACTAAGGTATCGGAACGCTATTCTCATGTTTGCCAGGGGTGGGTGTTGGTGTGCATGGATATGTGTGTGTGTGTGTGTGTGTACTCACCTAGTTGTACTCACCTAGTTGAGGTTGCGGGGGTCGAGTCCGAGCTCCTGGCCCCGCCTCTTCACTGATCGCTACTAGGTCACTCTCCCTGAGCCGTGAGCTTTATCATACCTCTGCTTAAAGCTATGTATGGATCCTGCCTCCACTACATCGCTTCCCAAACTATTCCACTTACTGACTACTCTGTGGCTGAAGAAATACTTCCTAACATCCCTGTGATTCATCTGTGTCTTTAGCTTCCAACTGTGTCCCCTTGTTACTGTGTCCAATCTCTGGAACATCCTGTCTTTGTCCACCTTGTCAATTCCTCTCAGTATTTTGTATGTTGTTATCATGTCCCCCCTATCTCTCCTGTCCTCCAGTGTCGTCAGGTTGATTTCCCTTAACCTCTCCTCGTAGGACATACCTCTTAGCTCTGGGACTAGTCTTGTTGCAAACCTTTGCACTTTCTCTAGTTTCTTTACGTGCTTGGCTAGGTGTGGGTTCCAAACTGGTGCCGCATACTCCAATATGGGCCTAACGTATACGGTGTACAGGGTCCTGAACGATTCCTTATTAAGATGTCGGAATGCTGTTCTGAGGTTTGCTAGGCGCCCATATGCTGCAGCAGTTATTTGGTTGATGTGCGCTTCAGGAGATGTGCCTGGTGTTATACTCACCCCAAGATCTTTTTCCTTGAGTGAGGTTTGTAGTCTCTGACCCCCTAGACTGTACTCCGTCTGCGGCCTTCTTTGCCCTTCCCCAATCTTCATGACTTTGCACTTGGTGGGATTGAACTCCAGGAGCCAATTGCTGGACCAGTTCTGCAGCCTGTCCAGATCCCTTTGTAGTTCTGCCTGGTCTTCGATCGAGTGTATTCTTCTCATCAACTTCACGTCATCTGCAAACAGGGACACCTCAGAGTCTATTCCTTCCGTCATGTCGTTCACAAATACCAGAAACAGCACTGGTCCTAGGACTGACCCCTGCGGGACCCCGCTGGTCACAGGTGCCCACTCTGACACCTCGCCACGTACCATGACTCGCTGCTGTCTTCCTGACAAGTATTCCCTGATCCATTGTAGTGCCTTCCCTGTTATCCCTGCTTGGTCCTCCAGTTTTTGCACCAATCTCTTGTGTGGAACTGTGTCAAACGCCTTCTTGCAGTCCAAGAAAATGCAATCCACCCACCCCTCTCTCTCTTGTCTTACTGCTGTCACCATGTCATAGAACTCCAGTAGGTTTGTGACACAGGATTTCCCGTCCCTGAAACCATGCTGGCTGCTGTTGATGAGATCATTCCTTTCTAGGTGTTCCACCACTCTTCTCCTGATAATCTTCTCCATGATTTTGCATACTATACATGTCAGTGACACTGGTCTGTAGTTTAATGCTTCATGTCTGTCTCCTTTTTTAAAGATTGGGACTACATTTGCTGTCTTCCATGCCTCAGGCAATCTCCCTGTTTCGATAGATGTATTGAATATTGTTGTTAGGGGTACACATAGCGCCTCTGCTCCCTCTCTCAATACCCATGGGGAGATGTTATCTGGCCCCATTGCCTTTGAGGTATCTAGCTCACTCAGAAGCCTCTTCACTTCTTCCTCGGTTGTGTGCACTGTGTCCAGCACTTGGTGGTGTGCCCCACCTCTCCGTCTTTCTGGAGTCCCTTCTGTCTCCTCTGTGAACACTTCTTTGAATCTCTTGAGTTCTTCACATACTTCCCGGTCATTTCCTGTTGTCTCTCCTCCTTCCTTCCTTAGCCTGATTACCTGGTCCTTGACTGTTGTTTTCCTCCTGATGTGGCTGTACAACAGTTTCGGGTCAGATTTGGCTTTCGCTGCTATGTCATTTTCATATTGTCTTTGGGCCTCCCTTCTTATCTGTGCATATTCATTTCTGGCTCTACGACTGTTCTCCTTATTCTCCTGGGTCCTTTGCCTTCTATATTTCTTCCATTCCCTAGCACACTTGGTTTTTGCCTCCCTGCACCTTTGGGTAAACCATGGGCTCATCCTGGCTTTTTCATTACTCCTGTTACCCTTGGGTACAAACCTCTCCTCAGCCTCCTTGCATTTTATTGCTACATATTCCATCATCTCATTAACTGGCTTCCCTGCCAGTTCTCTGTCCCACTGAACCCCGTTCAGGTAGTTCCTCATTCCTGTGTAGTCCCCTTTCTTGTAGTTTGGCTTCATTCGTCCTGGCCTTCCTGCTTCTCCCTCCACTTGTAGCTCTACTGTGTATTCGAAGCTTACAACCACATGGTCACTGGCCCCAAGGGGTCTTTCATATGTGATGTCCTCGATATCTGCACTACTGAAGGTGAATACTAAGTCCAGCCTTGCTGGTTCATCCTCTCCTCTCTCTCTTGTAGTGTCCCTTACGTGTTGGTACATGAAGTTCTCCAGTACCACCTCCATCATCTTAGCCCTCCAAGTATCTTGGCCCCCATGTGGGTCCAAGTTCTCCCAATCTATCTCCTTGTGGTTAAAGTCACCCATGATCAGGAGCTTTGCCCTGCATGCATGAGCTCTTCTGGCCACTCTAGCCAGTGTGTCAACCATCGCTCTATTGCTCTCGTCGTACTCTTGCCTTGGCCTCCTGCTGTTCTGTGGTGGGTTATACATCACTGCTATTACCACCTTGGGACCTCCAGAGTGAAGTGTTCCCACTATGTAATCACTTTCTTCTCCGCTATCTCCTCTCTCCAGCTCATCAAAATTCCAGCGATTTTTGATCAGCAACGCCACTCCTCCACCCCCCCTGTTCCCTCTGTCTTTCCTCAGGATTTGGTATCCCGTTGGAAAGATGGCATCTGTTATCATACCTGTAAGCTTGGTTTCTGTGAGAGCTATGATGTCCGGTGATGCTTCTTTGACTCTTTCTTGCCACTCCTCCCACTTATTTGTTATTCCATCAGCGTTTGTGTACCATACCTTCAGTTTCCTTTCCAACACTGTGGTTTGGGGGGCCTGTGAGGGTGGGAGACCTGGTGGCACACTGTGGGATTCTATAGCTTGGTGTTGGGTGGAGGCTGTGGGTATGGATTGTAGGGTGTGTTGGGATGGTGTGATAGGTTGTATGGTTCTGAGAGTAGTTGTGTGTGTGCTTGCCCTTGCTGTTCTGTCCTGCTCTGACTGACCTCTGCTGGTTCCCTCCTTGTCTCTTTTCCTAGCTCCTTTCGCTTTTTTGTCCTCTCCCTCAGCTGCTGTCGTTCTGATTTTGTTCTGTCTCTGTCTAGGAACACCCTCTTGTACTCTTCCGAGTATTTCAATCGTGGTTTCTCTTGGAGGATCCTGTTCCGCACTGTTTCCGTCCTGAGAATCAGCTTGATTGGTCGGTTTCTCTCCTTCGAGTACCCCCCTATTCTCTGAAAATTTACAATCTCGTCCCTCTCTTCACCTATTTCTGTGATGATTTTCTCAATCTCCTTCCTTTCTTCCTGCTTCCTTTCAGTGTGTGTCCTTTCCTCTCTCTCCTGAAGCCCATGGATAAACACTGATTTTGCCCTTTCTTCCTCGCATTGCCTCACCCTCTGTGACTCTGGATCCTGCCTGTATGTGGTCAGTTTCTCCCTTGATTTTTCCAGTGGCTCTTGATAGCCTTGTTGTGCCTCAGCATTCGACCTATCACCCTCTCCATCTGCAACCAGTTGATCTTCCCTTTCACTCCTTGGTCCTCCTTGGCAGATTGATGTGACCTTAGCATAATTCATAATTCCTTCCTTCCTGTTCAGCCTCGCAGCTTCATATGCTGTGTCTTCTCTGGTCACTGCCCCTGTAACTCGCTCCAGCCTATTTATCTCAACTTCTAGGACCCTTATCTTGGCT